>NC_087375.1:25255190-25555190 GCF_031761385.1 Necator americanus
ATTTTTGACTGTACCTTGGATATGTCGGTGGTGCCGAAGAAACCCGATTGGAAGCAATATAAGAAAGAGCTCTACGGCAATTTTGAAAGGATTCTTGCTCAGCCATGCCCGTGGGTTTACTTTGTAAATATCTAAGGTTTTTTTTTTACCTGGGTTGAAGCTCTTAGGGAAACACTGAAACCTTTTTTTCATAGTATCAGCTATATTTATTGACTCATTGAGAATTTGCAATCGCTGGCTTATAGTCCTTATCGTCGTGAAAGTGGATCTCTTACGTACACGTACGTGAATAACCTCGAAAAGCATTTATGTAGAAAAATTTAAATGGTTTCATCCTCTGCCATCGCAAGATTCTCTTACTCAAACCTGGTTCATTTTGGAGGTTTGCTTTATTCTCGCATTTTGTTACACTTCTAGTAAAATGTGGAGTGATCGACAAAAATGTAACATTTGTGAAGATACGTTAAAAAAATTTTCAAAAAGACTGGAAGACATAGTTTTCGATTGGGAGAAATAGGTAGCAGCTTTGACTTCTAATGACAAAGTTAGAGTGATTCTTTCACGTTGAGGTCAAAACAACTCTACCTCTCTGGCCATATTCCGCAAGCTCCACATGTATGTATTGAAGCAGCAATGTATCCTTCTGAGTTTGAGCGTTTCGCTCTTTATCCTCCGGATCTGTTTCAAAATTACGTCAGGGTAGGTTTACCATGCACATTATTATGCTCATATGATCAAAACAAAAAAGGGAAAGTTGTGGCAGTTTTAGTTCAAGTCAGAAAAAAAGGGAGGAAAATATTCAGATTCTGTCCATTAAAGAACATAACGTGTAGCGCTTTACTTCATATTCAAATTACTTTGTTTACTTTTTAATTGAATTAATTTAATCACCCTTTCACTGTTCTCCAGTTTCACTGCAATACGCGCGTAATATTGTGTGAAGCAAAAATTCTTGGGATTTATCATCATTCAAAATATTTTATTCAGGCAAGGAATATTTTCTGAGGGGAAAGTTGCTCAACTTTTCTTTATTTTAACATTAAAATGCGGCGATTTCATGCAACGATTTCTGGCGCGGCTCCAATTTCGCCCGTTCTATTTGGCCTTGATCGTTGATAACACCATCATTCACATTAACTACTTCGAAACATGATGCAACAATATGCTATGAATGCTAACTTCGCCTTGTTTTGATAGCTCTGAACTATTAGAATGAGGAATAATTAGTTAAAGCTTTTCCATATTCCATAAATTTTTTTTCCACATACAACAAGTATTAGGAAGATGTTAAAAGTGATCTGACAGAGGACTTCCCGCTCCACAAGACAGTTGCGCTCTGATTTTCTGATTTCATTCACTTGCGTGATTTCAAATAATTAAAATAGAGTGTCAAATTAAAACTGATCTTTTTTCATTTAGTCGAGAAAGTAAAGCCGTTAAAGATGCTTGAGAAATCTGAACATAAAAAACGTAAAAACTGATAAAGGAAATGAAGAAACAAAAAAAAATGTTAGGTGTCGTACAACCAACTGAATTATAAACTAATTATAACTGATTTATATAATTATATGTGTACGATCGGATGGGAGAGTATAATATTAAGGATATTGCAGTTGTGACTTTTGTTTAAAAAGTGAAAATAGGAACAAACCCACCCCCACCCATGATTTGTCGACCAATTTGCGTGTGACCCCTTTTTAGGTCTGAGTTTTCGCTTTTAAAGCAGGAAGACTTACTGTGGGCGGTATTTTGAAGTATTGATCTTCCTCCATGAACAACATCAAGCTCATTTTCAGCGACCTTATCTCGATTAAATGCAAAAAAAACAAGCAGAGTTTTGAAGTGAATGCTCCATTTTGTCTATTTCACATTCCATTTCAATTTATGAGAACAAGTATCAACAGAGTTAAAATGTTGCAACACAGTACTCCTTGTGGAGCAAAAAGTTCTCTATGTAAAAGGTTACATACTATTTTGTCAAATATTTTCACTTTTAGGCTTAAAAAAATGGCCACGATACATATTATTATTCCTCATCCTAAAACTTTAACTTAACTTTGCTTTTGCTTACTTTTTGTGATATAAGATTTATCAATTTAAAGAGCAGGGATAAAACATTAAGGATGCTTTAAGTAAGCTACTGTCGTGCAATGGAAAAAATACACCACTTTATTATGCAAGCGATTTTCTGGAACCCGAAGAAGGTAACGTGTATTGATTTCTAGAAGAATTTACAGTGTAAACAGTAGAGGAAAATGTAAGTTGAGGTCAAAATAATTTGTACTGTTTATGTTGTTATCACAGTCTGAAAGCTGCTAGAGAGCTATGTATAAAGAATCTTTTGCAGATGATTGGTGTTGATCCTGAAGAACATTTGATCCTGTACGCACGAGGCCAATTCGGGGGAATGTTGCATGCCTCAAAAATCGCTTGGCTTTTCAAGGTACTCATCAAATCTTGCAGCAACCCATCAAATCCAACAATTGCTTTTTCTTATGTCGAAGTTTAAGACATATGGACATGAGAAGATTTCGCTGATTGATGGAGGATTTGACGAATGGAAGAAGAAAGGGTTCGAGATTAGCAAGGAAGACGTGAAGCTGAAGGTGAACAGTCAAAAACCTCATCATAATACCTAGAACATTAACACAGCACATTTATCTCAGAAGGTAGTGATAGAATATCGTAAATGTTACAAGTAATCGGTCGTTAAACTAAGAAGAACACCGTGTTGCCTTATCTTGTCTTTCCTTAGTTTAACTTTGTTGAGAATCCCTAATCAAAAACTACCATTAAATGAATTTAGACTGAAAATAATTAGTTTGTGTCTTTTTTCAAACTGAAGGAAGACTTTCAAAATCATCTGCACGGCACTTTTCCGTACAAACCAGATGTAAATTAAGACCTCAGAAATAAGAAATAAGAAAAATAAGAAAAAGGAATTACCATATTAAAGCGCAATTTGTCCATAATTTGGAGTATTTCCGATAGCACATCAACAACAAAGAATGTTCAGTCTTCTAGAAGACGAAAACTAAGACATCGTTCGAGACAGTTCTAGAAACATTTGTATGGGTCCCTTCAGCAGCATTTACTGACAAGAATTTGGTCGAGGCGTTTTGAAAACTAACGAGGACGAAAATTCGGAGTTTTGTTTGTTTTTTTTGAAAAGGATAAACTTTGCCTTATTTCCTGTGTAATTGGAAATACTATTGAGTAATTCTCTTACTATTCGTCATTTTCCGCATGCAACTGGAAGTGTTTCTCAAGTTGTTGTAAAAAAAGCAGTAATTTTCCGCAACAGAAAATTTCAACAACACAAAAGTCTCTCCTTTCATGGCCTAGTGTAGCAAGAGCAAAGGGTCTAAAAAGCAGAATTTCACTGCTGATATTGTTGTAGTGGTTGTTTTTTCAAAGGACTGTGATCTTGGCGAGACCTTCTGGGATTAGACATTGTTCAGTAGATAGTGTGGTTACATTCGTGAAGTGCAAATACATTACCAATACAATTATAACCTCCATAGAGATCCATAGAGAAATCCATAGAGAAAATGAGGGTAAGAATTGCACCCTCCTTGGATAAACCCAATTATATAGCTGTACAAGAGATTCTTTAATAATAACTTTCTTTTAGCCTGGAAAATGGACCGCTAACAACAACAACTTCAAGAAGTACAATATCACCTTTGAACAACTAGAGGAACCTCATGGGGACAAGAGATATATTGAGTGGACGGATGATGTGAGGTGGCAGAACGGAACATAGATAATCATCAGAAGACGTACTGCTGTTCAATCGTTTTCAGCTCAATCTATTAGATGCACGAGTTCGTGGTCAATACCAAGGAACCGTTCCCACAGGATGTCCTCCAAGTAAGTCATTTGAGTATTTTCGCAGAAGTGATGTGGTTGTTTGTATTTAAGCTGTGACCGGAACGCACATTCCTGGCTTCATAAATATGCCTGCCGCGGAGCTGGTCGAAGAAGGTGTAATGAAAACCAATGAGCAGATTCGAGACTGTGAGTTCCAGCTCGGTTAATTCAGTTAATTTGCTGTGGCATAATTACTTTCCAAACAAATCTGAACGTACAGTCGGATCTCGGAACTCTTGTAGTGCTCGCTTCGCTCAAGTTAAGCGATCAATAAAAATTTTGGGAAACGGGGCACTTTCTTTGGTTTTTTGCTACAGAATTGGAATTGTTTCCTCCACAATTTTTCGCTATCTTTATTAAAAAGTAAAATCCAACAATTTGTGTTGCAGTAAAATCGATTCTAAAGCAGATTCCAAAGCAGCAACTTTATCCTTTTTTATCAAAAAAAAACCTTTGACGAAAGCCTTTGTAATCTTTTGCTAAATGTGCCGGCAGTACATTTAAAAAAATATTCTAATTTAATTTTACACCTAATTTCCCCGCTACAAGTTGAAAACATTATTTTTTGTATTAGTTATCCTTGTCCTTCCCTCTATGATTCAAAACAGAGTTATGTGCTAACGTGAAATAACTCGAACGTCGTCGTCGTACTGATGAAGGTAAGGGTCCCGAGTACCATCACGTGAACCGCAAGCTACTATTTAAGCATCTGTCTGCACTTTCGTATGCAATTTCTGAAGGAAGGATGCGCGATGCACAGGAGAGTAGAAATCCGTAGGCGTAACTCAATATGAGATGCAACGCCTTCAGTTATCATGAACGGCTGAGGAACAGTTTATACATCTCATTTACTTTTTGCAAAATCTCCTGGAACGTTAGCACATTGCTGTTGGACTAATAACCCTATTGATTCCCTGACTCATTGGTTTTCATTAAGCTCTTATGTCATCGCACCAATCACGTACCGTAGAATCGCCCTCACTGCTTTCTAGCAGATTATTTCGACACCATCAGAGCTGTCTCACACCACATTGCTACATTCCTTCGCCGGCGTACTATTTCGACGTCGTAATACCAGCCTCATTCCGCTCCATAGCTTTCTGACGCTGACACACAAATTCGGGGCCAAGGGACCGTGTCACCCCCATTTACTGCTTTTCCTTATACCTTTCCGACGAAGTTGCACTGCTCTTCCTGCCTTTCTTGATTTTTTAAATACACACACGTGTTGGAGTGAGCCTGTTATCGCATAATATTAAAATAGCTTATCTGTGTCAATTATTAGGATAGCAGTCGAAATAGGCTTCACGTGCAACTCAAGAGTTTCCAGGACCAATAAATTTTGACTGAACCTTTTTTTGGACTTAGTGCACAAAAAAACTTATTTCACCAACTTCAAACCTGCTGTGCACGCATATAACATTTTTTCAACAATAACGTTTCAACTTTTGTTCTTCTGAAGAACCAGAAGAACAGATCTGCGAAAAAAGTGCTCATGGTTGTGCCGGAACTAGTCATGTTTGTTGAAAGATTTCTTTCTACCTCACTTCCACTTCTGAGCATTCCACCCTGCCCATTTTCCAGAGCCTCATAGCTGCTCTGAATAACTGTTAGCCGTAGACCTGATATGATCCGGCCTTGGAATGTCACTTTACGATAATGATTGTGACATTCACATCCATGTGAATAAACACAAATTAAAGAAGTAGAAATCTCTGAACAACATTTCATTGTTGTTGTGGAATCGAGTAAATGGGATTGAAGAATAAGTCGTGAGTGTTTTTTTTTTCAAAATGAGAAAGACACACTGAACTGAATAGTATTTCCAAAATGTTGCATAACTTTTGGAAAACAATCCCTCAATCTCTATGACAGCTCAATCGTGATCATTTATTTTGTTAGCCGTTTTAAAGAGTAACATTAAAGTGGAGAGTCATGTGGAAAAAACGTGACATTTTGACTCGATTTGTTTTTTTTTGTACCTAATGCAGACGATAAGGCCGCACCCAACAGTTGATCCGATCCCCGTGGGTAGAGAGAAAATTCATTTTTCCCTTTTTCCCGAAAACAAAAAAAGTTTTAAATTACACAAATCAATCAACGAAATTGCCACCGACGTTATTCTTCCCACAGTTAACACCAACGTCCACCTATCAATCAGTAGTTTTTCTATGTCTCTCACTTGCTTTTCCATGTATTTATTAGTTTTCTTTTGTGATTCTTCCAGTATTTTTCGTACTTTTCGGATTTCCACCTAATTTGATCCCCTCCATGAAGAGCACAAATTCCACAAGCAGCTTTTATAGCCCTATCATCTCGACTAATTGTTTGAAAAATTTAGGCAGTCGAATATGCTTTGATTTGTCAACGTGATGCTCCATATTAATGATCTGAAAAAAAAACGAAAATCAGCGAAATAAAGCATAGAACAAGACAGGACTTTCTTGTAGAGGGAGAATAGAATTATAAAAAAAAAATTATTTAGGAAGAATTTCTGTTTTCAGTCATTTTTCGCTTCAAGATATGCTCACGACTTACCTTTCAACTCGGTTAGATAGGAAATAATCATCATATAATTCTTTGTCTTTTCTTAGCCTTTATTATTGTATTTTGCTGGAGAAACTGCTTAAACTGAAAATTCAGGACGTTCCTAACAGAAATACAAACCGTTGTTGATTGTGACCGTTTCGATTCCGAGAAAAGATTAGGAAAAGTGCTTTGGAATTCTTCAAGCTTTTGGATTTCACTTGTACGCCACAGCAAAGCATGTATTTAAAAAAAACTCGGACTAGGCTAGATGTTCGCACATACATAAGTAACAATGGGACTAATTTGTTAAGTGACAACGTTAAAAAATATGGACTGGTTTCGATACCCCAGCCCGATCAAGGTGGTCTAGCCGTTTCGCCTCAGTGCCAAATGCCACAGGTGTCCTAGGCAACGAAAAACTTAGTGATTAGATCGGTTTGAAAAATTTTCACTCCTGTATAAAGCAAGAATAGAGAGTATAAATTGACAAATGAATTTGTTTAACAAAAGATTTAGGGCTCACACTACACGGCTTCAGACCGGAACGACCAACAGTAATTATGTGCAACGTGGGGATCCAAGCAACAATGCTGGCATATGCAATCGAGACTGTCTTTCCACATAATCCCATCCAAGTCTACAACGTGAGTACACTTTACAGACGAAATATTGCACCTTGCAGACAATTCGACTTTGAACTGAAATTGACCCTGAATTTGAGAGCAACATGAAAAAAAGACTACTTCAAGCACAAACAACCGTGTTTGATTTGGGTCTGAGGATATAGCAAAAATAGTGGCAATTTTTGCATCCAAATCTAGAATGTTGTAATGTTGCCATTAGTTCTTAGAGCGTAGCATTGCAGAGTGAATGTTGATAGGCACGGCTCAAATCAACGCTTTATTGGTCGTATGAAAAAGATATGTGTATGCCTGAAAACGCATAAACAATTGCGTCCAACAAGAATTCGTCATTAGTTAGCTAATTGTATTCAGTTCCCAGCGCAACGCAATGGACGCACTACCATTCATTGACATGATGCAAAAGGCGAGGAAGCGCTAAATAATTAAAAGTAAATTTTGGTATTTATTTCACGTTACGCTGTTTTGATGACTGAAAGTGATGAAATCTGCCATGAGTTTAAGAATGAACTTCATTGACTGACACATATATGTAATTAGAGGCGGGCGGGTGTTGCGCAGTTGATAGGAGGTTCAGCTGTAACTAATCGATTAAATGTCTGACTTGTCTCGGAGGATAGAAGACACTGACTTAACACATCGGCTCGCCCTTCCAAGTAACTCTCTAAGGCTACACACTCGTTCATAAACGTCAAAAGCGTATCGAATTGAGGCCGAACGCGCAGGCGCATCCCCGTAGAGATCCCCAAAGATCTCCATACACTGCGTCTTTCATCGTTTTTGGAGAAGAACCAAAGCAATTGGAGAAGAAATAGCAATTGCTGCTTGTTTTCCAGCTTAAAAATCGGGTTTTTTTGAGTAATAAAACGAACCTCACATCGGTCGACCGAATCGTGCGGATTGAGTAAAAATCACTTTTTCCCTTTTTTTTTTTTGAACCAAAGAGCTACTGCAGACCTCCTTTTTTCTATCCTCGTCGTCCTCAGCAAATCCCTCTCACACAAACACACACACACACACACACACACACACACACACACACACACACACACACACACACACACACACACACACACACACACACACACACACACACACACACACACACACACACACACACACACACACACACACACACACACACACACACACACACACACACACACACACACACACACACACACACACACACACACACACACACACACACACACACGGAGTAAGCGCTTTGTTATATGTCCTGATTGAGGTATGAGATCATAAATGATCAGATGAGAATCAAGATCAGTACCAGTATCTATCAGTATTATTGTGGTTTTAAGGTATGAGTGTTTGACCATATTAAGACAAAGTTGCAAGATTCAATCTTAATCCTTAAAAAAAACAACAGAGTATGATACTGTAAAGGTATAACTGCCATGATCTGCTGTTTTTAGGGATCTATGAGAGAAATGGAAGCACGCAACCCGAAAAGGATATCGGCATTTGCGGAAAATGTCTAGCTGGACAGCTCTCTGCTCCACTAGTCTGTTCTTGATGCAAATAAAGATTTTGTTCGAATGCTTTCCTGTTTGTTGCAAAGCTAGAAGCTTTTCCAACTGCAGTCACACTGAGCTTGTTCCTCGTTTTAGAACCCTCAAAATGATTAGATAATGACAATGATGAGACAATATGTCAACGATTTGAATCTTGAGCTTATCGAAATTGGGAAGGAACGCTATTTTCTAGGAGTCTTTTTGTGAGTTGAAGGCGATTTTTCAAGTAAAACTGAAACGCAAAGGTTATTTATTAAATACTTCTATAAGAAAAACCTCTGTTTGTGTAAAATATTGGATCTTTGATATATTATGTACGCGCATCCTTCATATGATCTGAGCTCGTTGAGAACTAATTGTGGCATTCGACCCTCAGTATACTTTCTTTATGTCTGGGGAAAACGGAATTGGTTTCGAAAATAAAAGGTGCTCGATTAGTATTGGAATTCGCAATAAGAAATACGGATTTACATGCGAATACAAATAACTTTGCAAAGGATAAGACATTATGACAGTTGAAGAATTTGCATATTGAACATCAGTGCCGAGAAGAATTTAATTGAACGAAGGTCCATCGTTACAAGAAACAAAAAAAAGAACAATAGAATTTTTCAATCTGTAGCAGTTCTTTCTCTTTGGTGCCCAGCCGATAACTGACAACGGTTCATTAGGGTGTAGTTGCCTTGCTATTAGCCGTTGTTGTTGTTCCCATAGTTGAGAACTGGGAAACACTTCTTCATCTTACTGCTATACAGTCCTAGTAAAGCCCAGTCCTTCCTCTGGTTCCTTTATTTCCACCCTTTCTCAAACTTTTTCCTTCTTGGCGTTTATTTCTATTCGTGGTGGCATTTCAGCAGACTGCACAAGTTGATTCTCACGCAACTGTAGGCACAAATTTCCACTTCTATCCATCATCCCTCATAATCGCTTCCACGTTCAAGAGGAATCTTCGGTGCCCTCGGTTCACGTGGCAAGGAAAGACTCCATTAATACCTGGAGAGCAGGCCAAGCAAAAGATGAGAACTCTCAAGCTTGAGCTCAAATGTTCTGACGAGAAACACTCCTCACGCCGGTTTTCGGAAAATCTAGGGCTAGTACAGAACATTACCTTCAAACGCAGTCCATTTCTTCTCAGCTTCAAGATACTGTTCTGCAAAAGAGACTGAGAATTTCCTACTCGACCAAAAATTGGAATGATAGGTCTGAAATCCAAAGAGTGCGGGAAGCAAAAACGCCAACGAATGTATCTGTTTATGTAGAGTACGTACCAGGACGAAGCTTTACAATGCAAATTCCCTCACAATGTGTATCTGGGACCCCGCAAAAAATATTCTTGCTTCTAGAACCAAAAAAGAAGTTTGATTTTGCATCTGGTCAAGAAGTAGAAATTAACAAACAATTCTCTACGTGCCGCTCTCACTGCTGGTGACATCAGCCGGAAGAAACACGTAAGAAAGAAGCTGCATTGTCAGCAACGGCACGATCCCGAAAACAAATGATCAAGAGCGATGGGACTTTAAAAAATCACGGGAGACAAGAACTCGAAGAAAATCATGCTTCAGCACATGGCACAAATTGAAAAAATGTTTTCTAGTCCTCAAAATTGTTAATGAAGTCATTGAGGTAGCTCTAACCATTCGGAGGGATCACTTCAACACCTTGGTGAACCGAGAAGAGCCATCAGCTAATGAGCTCGAGCACGTCTAGCGACCGATGTAATCGTTCATCTAATCACCGACCGAGTCGCAGGTTCTGGTCAATATCCAAAAGATGAGGGATGGAAACTCCACAAGACTTACCATTCCTCACCTTTTGAAGCTAGTCTCTATTGGGGTTTGTGAACTGGCGAAGATCATCCGCCCAATATCGTTCGACGAAAAGATGCTTGACTCGCGGAGATATTCTCATAATTCTACTCCGGAAGAGACTATTGATCACAGATCCATGAAAGTATCGCTTCTCTGGACTTCGAAGCTTACGACTCTCCTTAATGGAGCTGCATTCTCAATAAGCTTCGCGTAGATAGAGCACCAGGAAAGTTTGTTTGCTTTCTTCATGACATTATATGCTAGTACGCTTCATTCAAATTCACCATCGACGACATTAAGATTCAAACTATCTTATCCTCTGTTTTATATATGTAATTCGAACAATGACTACTAACTTCAACAATGACTTTCTGACTATTCATTGTTGTTGTTATTTCAAAATTGATTCTAACTACAAATACTTCACGAAGAAACGAGCTACCCAGCTGGCAATAATAATATAATAACATTTTAATAGTGATGTGAATTGGTATCATATATTATAGTGGTGTTCAATTTTTCGGTTCCATGTACATACTTAAATTACTTGGGATAAAATGTGGAGTTGACATACACACAATGTTCCCTTCCAATGCTGCAGCAGTGACTGGTGCAATACGCCAGTCTTGGTTGAGGTACAAAAATAGCCGGGCAGCGAAATCTGATAGAAACATAGCCTTGGAAACGATGTCATTCAATTCGAAATGCTGTGTCGAACTCGATTTTTGTAAACCAAGGAGCGTAGTATTGAAATAGTTGCATAAAATTTAATAGTAAGCTTCATACTCTTCCTTTTTACGGAATGTTATGAAAAGGTGTTATAATAGAGCGAGAAAATCTATTTAGCGAAAACAAAATTTACAAACTAATGTACATTATCTGTTTTAAGAGTTTTGGTTAGGTAATTTCGATTTGAACTCTGTTCTGGTGATTAACGAAGGTGCAAAGTAGAGATGAAGTGAAAGGAAAAAGATCAAAAGTGGAATTTTCTAACTTTGCGATACTCTAGTGTACGAGCGGAGTTCGTCTGTCTATATGCAATACAACTCTCGCATAATTTATGAATAATTGTGCTCAGCTTTTTTTTGTAGGCTGTTTTGACAACTTTTTTCCTTGCAACAAACCTTCGTTTAACAAAATAACAATTTTTTGCTGTTCTGACCAAATGTGAAAGTTTGAGTTTCTGAACACTTTTTCAACTATAACCTTAAGCTATGTTAGGTTCCAGTTATTGCTTTTTGGCGCATTTTTGGCCATTTTGCTCCTTTCTCAACAGTACGTCGGTTTGTGTATAGATCTCAAAGAGAAGAATCTAATGATATATGAACTGTCCTGAAGTTTTCTTTTTATGAGCAGCTATGAGCAAGCCGACGCTGCCGCACCTTCACTTACCGTCGGTTTTTCAATGTTCATGCATAGTATTGCATAGATTGGAATGTTGAGAACATAGAGAAGAGTGTACTATTTGTAAATTTGAAGGAGTTCTCTTTTTTTGGATTTCAAAAATGGGAACATGAATCATGTCTAAAATCATGACAGTCGGTGATATACAAGAGATCCTTTTCGATGACAAAAATCCGAATTTTGAAGGCCCGATTTTCGAATCACGTCTACAGCTCGAGAGTTCAACGTTGCCGAAAAGCATAGAGCACTCTACAATAACATAGGCAAGGAAAACCTATATTTAACTAATGTTTTAGTCAAAACTGCTATATACAACGTTGTGCTCCAGTCGGCATCGCTTCGCACTAATTTGTTGTATCTCTTAAGATTTCTAGAGACCACCACGTAATAAACTGGTTGACGGAAAGTGCATATCATGATCATGATATATATATATATATATATATATATATATATATATATATATATATATACGTAATAACGGGCTTATTCTGTCACGTGTGTCTGTGTGTGCGTTTGTGTGTGTGTCAGTCACGAAATTCAAAAAGGGGGGTGCAACGGGTCCACCGGCGTCGAGTTGGTGCCTCGACGCTAGAAAGCTATAAAATAGGGTATGACGGGTCCACCGGCACCAGAAATCTATAGAAGGGGTGCGACGGGTCCAACGGCGTCAGCTTGGTGCGCCGGCGCTAGATACCTATGGAAGCGGGTGCGACGGGTCCACCGGCGCCAGATACCTGTAGAAAAGGGTGCGACGGGTCCACCGGCGCCGGATTGGTGCGCTGGCGCCAGATACATACAGAAAGGGGTGCGACGGGTCCACCGGCGTCGGTAGACCCGGTCATTTTTGGGCAATAACTCAGAGTGCATGACGTAAAAGATAAATGGTTGCAGCCGTTTCATAGCCGTGACCACTGGGCGCTTTGCTCTTCACCTTCATGACTCCTCCGTGTGCATATTTCCTTCTTTGTTCGCCTCAAGTTTGTGGCATGCCGTTCTCAGAAAGTGGAAACACTCATGCAAACGGCTGCTTAAGTAGTAGCAAACAGTTTACAAGTTCTGACGTGGAAAGTTATCTTCATCAGTAGGATGATGGCTTTCACATCATTTTATGTCAAAACATCATTCTTTGATAACTATTAGGGGAAATCAAGAATAATACCCATACTTCGAGGTAGCTTCCAAATTGTATCTATATCTATTATTTTGCTATCTACATTAATGTGGCATCGAAGGAGTGTTTGTAGCTGATGGCCCAATATTCTCCAAATGTAGAATTGATGCGTTTAGAAGGAAAGCTCCGTAATCTTTCGCATTAATTTATAATATAAAGAAGAGAAGAAAACGTTGTTAGAAAATCACAATTCTAATTTCACAGAAAATGCCACTACTGTCAATTTTCGTTGATTAGTGAAGGGGAGTAAAGCGAACACCACAGAAAGTCTGAAGTCCGGCTTTAGCCGGACGTTCAGACTGGTATATAATAACGAGCTTAGTCCGTATGTGTGTGTGTGTGTGTGTGTGTGTGTGTGTGTGTGTGTGTGTGTGTGTGTGTGTGTGTGTGTGTGTGTGTGTGTGTGTGTGTGTGTCACGAAGTTCGAAAAAGGGGGTGCGACGGGTCCACTCGGCGTCAGATGGCCACAAAATTAGTTACGACGGGCCCACCGGCGTCGGATTGGCGTGGCGACTCCAGATAGCTATAGAAGGGGTTGCGACGATAGCTATAGAAGGGTTTGCAAGATGCCTATAGAAGGGGGTGAGACGGGTGCGTCGGCGCCAGATACCTATGGAAGGGGACGGGTCAACGGCGTCTTTGGACCCGGTCATTGGTGCGCAATAACTTAGTGTGCATGACGCAAAAGATAAATGGTTGCCGCCGTTTCATAGCCGTGATTACTGTGCGCTTTGCTCTTCACCTTTTTGACTCCTCTGCGTGCCTATCTCCTTCTTCGCTCGCCTCAAGTTTGTAGCATGCCGTTCTCAGAAAGTGGAAACACGCAAAAAAAGAGAAGAAAAAGGAAAGGAAAGCGTTGTTAAAAAAAACACAAATCTAGTTTTACAGAAAACACCACTACTATTAACTTTTATTGATCAGTGAAGGAGAGCGAAGCTAAAACCACCGAAAGTCTGAAGTCCGGCTTTAGCCTGACATTCAGACTGGTAAAACTATGAAAGCAATTATAAAAGTTGCTTTCGTTACCATTGTTATTTGTTTATCTTTCTCCCAAATTTCCACTTTAATACTTACACATTTCTTCGATTTCATGTGTGCACAAGTTAGATAAATACTTCTGGATCGACAGTTGTTATTTTGAATCCTATGGTGCTTAATAAACATATCGCTAATCAAATCAATTAATTCAGGTGAATAGTACTGTATTACATTCTGTTGCAATGGATGGTTTAGCTTTTTGCTTAGCTAGCGTTCTGCTCAGATGAATTTAACTCGCAGAAACCTCCAAAAGAATGAATCAAAAGTTCACATCAAGCGGAGTTTGCGCAAATGTGATCAAGTAAGCGTGAATTTTCCAACTTTGACGACGAGGTCAGAAAGCATCCTGTGTGCTTGATGGATGCCAATTTTTAGCCAGATAACTCGTTTATCTAGGGGAGAGTTCTCGCTTTTCCAGAAGCGTTCACGAATGTAGCCGCTGAAGAATTCATTTTGTCAGCAATGTCATTATCCTTCAATTGACAAAACATGACTCACAGTCGTGAGAAAGATTGTATTTTTCACAGTTTTTATTCATTACTAAATGTCTTGATGCCAGAACAAAGTGTGAATTGAGCATTGTAAATTTTATATGACGACAATTAACTCTTCTTCTTCTTTTTCCTGCCTTCTTTGCTTAGTGCGAGTACAGTTCTACTCTGAAACACAAACCCACTAACAGTCTTTTGAAATCAATTTTTCATCTATTCCAATAAAGCGTACAACTATGGCATTCATGTCGTAACCTTTCTTGATAAACCGCGAGTGGAACCTGCAACAAAAGCTCACGAAATTTGCAACGAATACATTCTTCACAATCGTTTCGGTTTTGTCATCCAGGAGTAGTATTAAATCAAACATTTAGGAATAACAAACTTTCCCACTTGGTCATAAATTTATTGCTAAGATCGTTCCTAGGAAATGAGTGCCGAACAATCCACTTCCGAGCATCGGCGTCTCTTTGGTATTCATGAAGAACCTAAATTAGAAATTGTGAGCCAGAGGAAGAATCGTTATTTGTGCTCACAGAAATTCCTAATCACTCTAGTTATGACAGTAGCCGTCATCGCCCACCCAGAATGTGGACCAGTTGAACGTGTCGAATAGCACATTTGTAAAAAAAAACAGTGGTAAACTAAAGGTTTGTTTACAAAACAACGTTTCTACACTCTGTAGTTTAACCTTGCATTTATTAGTGATGTTTTCAGGCTCCGGGCACCCTCAAACAGATTTGTATCAAATTATACGCTACCTATGATGAGCGACGCCAAAAATGTGGACACGAGGTTATAAGTGCTCAAATCGTTGAAAAGTCTTTAACAGGTACCAAATGGGCGCAAAAATTAAGTATACAGTCTTTCTGCTTTTCTTTCTGGATGCGAATAAATAAGATTGGCAATGGTGAGACGTATCCAGTTAGAAATCCAGTTTGAACAGCCTTGATTTTATTCTCAAGAATGCATAAACATCATCATCAGGATCTCCTCACTAGAGAGATCACAGACGATTAGTGGAAAGGATGGGCAATGCATCCTCGGTAACGGATGAAAGGCTAACTACAGACTAAAAGCGATCGAATGCCATCTAACGCAGGTGCATTCAGGAGCATTTCATGCATCCGCTGTGCCAAGACTTACCTGAACACCCATGTATGCGCTCGACGAGACGACTCTAGCCACTGCAACAGTGCATATGACACTGGAGAATGGTTTTTAGTTGCGACAATAAAAGTGATGGTAAAGTAGGTGTTCTTGCCTACACGAGTACGGTACAAGCATAAATTCTTTCTAACAACATTATAAACCGAATTGGACGTTATGGATGAGAGTCCCACATTAATACCATCACCAACACCAGCTTTGAGTATCTTCATCGCATGCACTCTAAAATTATGGTGAAGACAAAGCTGATGCCTAACATTTGGATCTAGAAAAGTTTTTCAGAGAGGGTCATACCTTCAAAAAGTTCGTTGTTGGAGATTTTTACACCAAAATTGTGAAAGAATTCCAGAAAAAAGTCCAAAGAGATTCACATCGGAATCCAAGACCGACAATGGAATGTGCAGGAAAAAAAGTTTTTCAGTTCGTTGTGGCTCCAGCTCATTTACGACTTCTACTTTGATCTCTTCGACAGCCATGCCTTCATGCCTTCTCACCATCTGAAGGAAGATGGACATGCCATTCCAGGGGTTCTCTCTTTCGAAGTACGACATGCTATCATGAGAGCAAGAAATGACAGAACCAACGCTAGACATCTGGGGTACCCACCGCCAGTTCTCATCAACATTCTGGCGAGGCTCTTTACACGTTACCTTTTGGAATGCAAGGTTTCTGAACAGCGGACCGCCAGCAAGACCGTGTCCTTGTAAAAGATGGGAGATCCACATGACATCGGCAAGTATCGGCTAAACTGCTTACTGCATGCTATTTACAAGCTCTTCACAGAAATAGTCCTATAGAGCGGTGCAACAATGAATGAAGGAGAGCCATGCCAGTAGCCAAGGTTTCTAAAATTGTTTAGCACCATCGACCACATATACACTATTTCAAGAATCATAGAAGTATTGGGAAAGAACAATATGCCATCTTTTCCACTTTCATCGACATGAAAAGAGCCTTCGATTCAGTTGAGACTGAAGCGCTCATGGAGAAATTGGACAACTAAGATGTCCCTGCAGCATTCACAAAAATAATTCTTGAGTTACGTAATAACTACTTGACCAAAATTTTCCCATTCTACAATAATGTCACATCGACGTGAAGAGAGGGTTTCGTCAGGGTGATACAATCCAACAATTCACACCTATTTGACATCATAGTTCTTTCTGCTCTGACGTACGCTTCGGAATCCAGGCGTTCCGCTAGCAGAATAAAAATGCTTCTTTGAACGCTCAACTGAAAGAATGGTGCTAGTAATATCTCGTTTTACCGAAGCAAAAGAGAGGATTCGAAGTTCACTTCTATGTTAACGGTAGAAGATCAAAGACGCTGTTGCACGTGCGAGGGAAAGTAAAGTTACATTTGTCGCGCATGTAATGCGTTTCTACGACAATCGCTGAACCAGAAATGCGACTGATTTTCACGCGATATCAAAAGCACTGTAGAGAGACATTGTCCTTCAACAGACTTTCAAAAAAAAAGCAAACACTTTTTAAACTATTTCGTCCCTCGTTTGCACTTGCACACACATGTATAACTTCGCACCGTTTGCATGCTAGACACTTGTGACACCATGAGCAAGGAGAGTAGAAGAACAAAAAAGTTTCATGAAAAATGAGTTGTTGTCTGAAGATCAAAACATTGCGGTCTACAAAAGCGTTACAAATCTCAGAGATGCTGACTTATTTCTAAAAAAATAATAAAGAAATTTTCTAATGGAATAAAGTGAAGTTGAAGCGGATACTTCGCTTGGGCTTATTTTGAAGAAGTCGGCCACAACTGCTACTTGTATTATGTACCATGTGACGGCTTGAATCGGTTGCATAAGTTCAGTAACAGGTTCATAACATTCCTCTATATCGAGAGCCGCCTAAAAAAGTTTTCATCTACAATTCAAGTTGATTGTGTAAATTAAGTTGGGATACGAAAGAAGAAAATATGGAATGATTGGCAACAAACGTCCGTTTCGTAACATTGAAATAACATTGAAATCCTGGTAGTCATCGAGTAAACTCCAACAAGGCGCCTTTTGAAATTTCTGCGACATGCCTTGTAGGAAGCACGCATCAGGATAACCCCATAATCAGTATCGTTAAATAAACCATTTACTGCGGCGACGATGACAAAAGGGAAATTGGGGACTGCGTGTTAGCCGAGAGGAACGGGTACAATAACCTTGGTGAAGGAACCTTCATTTTACTAATGCGGTGTCGCAGAGGAAGCAAACTCTGCATCATAAGTGTCTATGTGCCTAATGAGGCCACATGAGGCAAAAGTAAGGACACTTTCTATAATGAGTTCAATGGGTTGATTTGACTTAATCGGAGAGCTGATATAATTATCTGACGCGACTGCACGCATCTTCGTTGATTTGTGTCGTCCTTGAACACAGCTCTACCAAATCTGGATCTTGTGCAAAAGCTGGCACACAAAGAAATCATTCTTATTCCATTCTTCTATTCCATACTCTGTGGAACCTTACGTCTCGCCTAAACTACCTATCCATAAGTAGTCGCAAACAGCAGGTGATCATTGTCGGAATCATCGCAAATGCGGAGATGGGACTTGAGCAACATTCCGATGTGCTAGAAAAATGGTATTATCCAGCGAAGCGAACGTCGGATAACGATCACCGTCTGGTCGATTTATGTGAGCAGAGTGGCCTCATCATCGTTTCCATAATTGAGACAGATCATCGACGCTATCAGCTCACGTGGCACCCTTTTAACCCCTAAGGAGCAGCGCAAGCGGACGGATGAGAACCCTCAATCTTTACCTTGACTTCGTTCTGACAAGAAACACTCCTCAGACTCATATCCGAAAATCTAGAGCTGTTCGGGACCTCGAATTCGACTCTGACTACCGTCCATTTCTTCTCAATTTCCATTTCCGGTTCAACAGAGAAACCAAGGAGTTCCTCTTCAACCGGAAATCGACATGGCAGCTCTAAAGATGAAGAATGCAGAACGAAATTCCGCCAACGTGTGTCTATACATGTTGGAGTACGAACCAGGAAGAATCCCAGCAATGCGAATCTCTTCATAAAATGCATTCAAGAACATTCCGGTTCAAATTCCGAGGAAGAAATTTCCCTTTGCAATTGCGGATACAAGATCCACGTACAATTCTGTATGCCCCGACAACAGCACTGGCGATTTTAGCCAAGAAAAGGGTGTGAGAAGGAAGTTGCTTTGCCGTCTGCAAGAAGATCGCGAAGACGAGTAGAAGAGCAAAGGAGTTTGAAAAGGCATGGAAGGACAAGAATTGGAGGAAATCCTTTCTAGGAGACTTCAGCGTCAAGGTGAAAAGATGTTTTCTAATTTTCAGCTGCCAATGGAGCGACTGATATCCTACGTTTAACCAACCGTAGACCTTAGTCTGTGAGGTACCAGCAACCGAATCGGGGGTTCTCGTCTGCATCCAGAAAACAAAAAATGGAAAATCTTGTGCAGGCAACGGAATGAGTGCAAAAATGCTAAAACATCTTTCTCCATCTGGAATTCGTGAGGTGACAAGGATCATCAGCTCAATATGGATAGAAGTAAGGATACCCGACTTGTAGAGACACATAATTCCATTCCACAAGAAGTCATACGTCGCGGAACTAGAAACAGTAGCTATCAAGGGATTTCTTAGCTGCATGTACAAGGTTTTGGAGCGAATTATCCTGGACCGACTTATTAAAAATCACGAAGAAACAACGCGCGACGAGGAAGCTGGCTTTGGTTTTGGCCGACCTAAGAGTGACCAGGTTTTCATCGCTAGGAGTGCGATCAAAACCTGGCAGCGGTATTCGAAACAAACTTTGAAGACTTTGAACCCGCTTTCCACTCTCCACTTTCCACTCTGCGCCAATGGAACACCAGGAAAGTTCGTTCGTTTGCTTGCTGACATGAATCAGCTAACAAATGCTGCAGTTCGAACACCACCTGGATGAACAACATCATTTGAGGTGATAACTGGAGTAAGACTGGACAGTAAGCCAGGGACAGTGGCAAGGCCCTTTCATGTTCAACTTCACCTTCGATAACATCATGCGAAGAACCGTTAATCAGTTTACTAACATCGTCTCAGCACCGAGCAACAGCACGGGTGCCCCTTGACCGACCTCGAGTATATTGACTATGTTGCTACATTCGCCAAAACCAGCGCGAAATTTCAGCACGTTGTCAAGCTTGCACCGAAGCTAATTGCTGCCTATGGACTACGTCTACGTGCTGATAAATGCAACACACACACTCGACTTCATACGAGGATTAGGGTGGACTGACGGAACTCATCGATGAGTTCTGTTACCTGGGCTGTGTGCTGAAGAACAATGTCAACTATCGAGAAGGATATTCAGCAAAGATCCGCCTAGGCCACTTCTGCATTTAACTCCTAAACGAAATGCCTGTGGTCGACCCTATCACCAACGAAGTCAAGCTGCGATTCTACCTATTACCCATTCTACCAATTCGCCCATCATGATGTTGCGTTGGAAGCTACGATGATGGAGCTTGCTTGCACGAAGGGAAACTATTGGACGGCTCCTTGGCTACTTTTGGCCTAACGTATGCCAGCCACAATGAAAATCTTTACGCGGATGACATGATTCCACGATGTGGTATACAGGTAGACGACACGTGAAAGATATCAACATCTTGCACCGCCATCGAAAGCAGCTACAGAGAATCGTCTTCGCTTCTTTCGTCATAATATATTACGAGGTCAGCAGATCGACTTATTGAACGAGTTATTTATTTATTTATTTATTTATTTATTCACGTACATAAATGGTGCACCAGAAAAGAAAAAGGAGACGCAGTTGTCTATGTCAAAACACTCAAGTAAGAATTGGCAAACTCATTGTCAGTGAAGCCTTCCGCGGTATTTTTCGTGGCGGATACGCGTCGGACATCTCAGTTCTAAGGGTTCTGTCAGGTTCAAACTGGAAGAAGCCACTCGGCCAAAACCGAAAGTTCCGGATTGAAGTGGTGAAAGAGGACCTGAGGACACTCGGCGTGACTAGGCGGTTCAGGGGAGACGTAAGGTTTCGAAGGATATGGAATAGCGACGAATGTACTGATTCTTTGCAAGATCTCGCAGAAGATCGACAAGGTTGGGCAGAACTATGCTTAAGGACGGCACACCCCGGCGAAGATGCGGGTAATCGCCTGAGAGAATACATCAAAACGCCGATTAAGTGAAGCAAGTCACTCTGAAATAATTTTTGAAAACAAAAACATTGTTCTTCGTTAATTTCGAAAAGCAAAGGAATCAGGTATGAGTTGGAAATTGGTGGTTATTCACAGCTTGCTTTCAGCTTTGAATGCATAATGTAAAATTTGAGACAAGCGTATTACTCACAACTTTTTATCACTTTCCTACTTAACACAATATCTACAGTGATGGAGTCCCCAATTAATAAATAGGTGTAGAGGTTTGAGTTTACGACCACGAGCATTCTCCAAGGAGAAAGCAGGAAAGGAGGGAAAAAAACGAAGTAGAAAACTCCGGCTTGTACTCAAATAGGCAGCAGAAACTGTCCTATCTACAAAGTCGCAGAACTTTTGCGGATTATCACCCTCATGGCCTTCACATTTATTCACTCATGGAGAGATCCCAGTAACGCCATCTTTGTTATACACTGCTGTTAAGGTTCAGAAACTTTTTTGCCAAGAATTTTGTACACTAGTCAAAGAGGGCCGAGTGAATCTACTCAAAATGTTTGTGTAACTCACATTTTCTGCTGACACCATAAAGTACATGATGAGATAAAGGCTGAGAAGACCTATAATTACTGACAAACTAACACCTCCATAGGCTAGAATAGCAGAAACATCTGTAATCGTATCAATATTCATAAAGACGAAGCTTTCAGGAAATGAAGACGTACAACTATCTGAATAAGCCATAGTAGTTGCAACCATACCCTGTGGTGCATGCAAGTAATAGAAACTTATCCAGTAGACGAAACACATCCGAAAAGCAAAAAGTGAGTAAACAGTGGTTAACGACTCTTTTTATTTCCCGTCATTCCACATATGAATCGGCAGTGTAGAGAAAAAAAGAATTAGATTAACTGATTTTTGTGGAAAATGTCTGAAAGTTCATATAATTTTTGGAACACTTGTTTTAGGTCTGTTTGTGGTGGTGGTGGTGTTGTTGTTGTTGTGGTTTATGCACATGCAGTAAAAAATATCTTACGCTACACCACAAATCCAAAATATATCTCACGTTTGATGCTAGCGTGCTCCAGTGTCTGACTTTTTATAGTTTGGATTTTATAATTCTCCTGCACATCTCCTCTCATGCACAACGATTCCAAGGATAGATTTTATTTGCTTAGGATCGTCAGTGGTTATACGTCTCTCGTACTGCAATCATTTAAGGAGTCATTTGACAGTAAACTGATTCCGCGCAGAGTTGGGACAACTTTAGTTCCAAATAAGAAAACACAAAAGTCTTCCCTTCTAGTGGATCTTTTATGGAAGTTCCTAAATATTTCCTGCCGCAACATGACCGTAGAACGATATGTTTGACATGGTTGAAATATTACTAACAAATATCAAATTATTCAAAAAAAAACCAAACTAAGAGTAATATAACTCTAAGATAATCCATATCTAAAATTAACTGAAGCCCTTGACGTCATTGATTTCAACTGGTCTGTTCCATAACTAAAATTTATGTGCTAACCTCAACTCACTTTTGGGCCTTAATGGTTGTTAATGCAAAATGATGTGAATGTTGTGATTTATTTAACTAAGATGCTGCACGAAACGCTAAATGGTTTCGAGAACTTTTAGACTAATTCATTCGGTAGTTTTCTTGTTAAAAATTCAAATTCGGTGCCCCTACAAAGATATTACGCACATAACCTCACTTTATATATTAATATAGAAAATTGAGAGGGTGAAAAGAAGTTGGTGAGGGGTGCGGCCCCGACTACACTGCCGTTTCTTTTAAAATGCCTTGTAGCTAATCGAGTTTTTCATCACTCCGCGGTGTCTGAGTTGGTACCAGACGTGATAAGAGTACAAAAACTTGATTCACTATTGACTTTAGTATTGACTTGATGTGCCGGGTTTATGTCACTGTGGAGGTTGCTCACGCGTTCATATATCTCTAAGACTTCTGAATCGAAGTCGAGCGCGCCTCAAGGGGATTGGCCAACGCCGTGGAGTTTGTAAAAGTACAGCACATAACACATATCAGTACGAAGAAAATTACAGCACATAATACATATCAGTAGGAAGAAAATTAATGTCTGTGTAATCCCGCATATAAACCGGCATAAAATTCGGAACAGCATCAAATTCGTACCAAATGTTTCAGATAAGCTTCTTAGGACAGTGTAACTGACGTGGAGTACACGCCTCGTTCCTCTATGAGTTTTAATAAGTACTTTAATCACATCGCCACTTAAAATTCATTTCTTGCAAGCGAGACGAGATGAGTTAAAACAATCTTTAGGTACCTACAATAGGAATTATTTTGTAGTTAAAACCGAATGCGTACAAATCGAAGTAATGAACTTCGTCACATTGGTATGTGGAGCAAGACGAAGGAGAAATAGTGTTGAACACCTCTACGAAATTGACTCGTCATTTTTTTGCAGCATGGCTGCAATACTAAGATTTTGATACAGCTTATTTCATAGTACTCGCAATTTTGACCACACTCCAGAACTTGGTTGTTTTAGAAAGTAGAAAGAAGCCAAGCCAAGCAAACCAAAGTGAGGATGTATCCAGATACGCCTAACCACATTGATGGAAAATGAAATAATTATTATGTTTGCCTAGATGGAAAATGTAAGAATTTTGGAAGACTAACGATATAACAACATTAACTGTTCACTGTAAACCAATAAGAGCATCAGACGGTCTGGCCTTGAGACCATTTGGGAAAGCATCGACTTTGGTACAAAAGTATGGCGCACTGAGCTCATCTAACAGCTTCTGTTGTAAAATAAATCTACTATGCTCTGGGGTTTCGAGCTGGTTTTTCCTTTAAAACTTCACTAGATCTGCTAGATCATCGGACTAAAATTCAAAAGCTGTGAGAGCACTCGTCGTATGAAGTGAAGGGATTTGTCTTTAGCCAATTTGCAGTATTCTTCTATTGTGAACAGAGACTCTTTCCTGCTGCTAATTACTCATTCTACCATGGGGTGTTTCAAAGTGAGCACCAGCGTATGCTAACAATATGTTCTTCAGAACTTCAAAACAAATCTGGATGTTCACTTTTACTCTTTGAAAAACGAAACAACCCGTTGTTTCATCTTCGGCCGTTAATTCTCCTCTGTGTTGAAATCAGAAGCAGTACTGACGGCTCAGAAATATTCGTGGACCGCAGTGTAAAATCGTGGTTTTATCAGAGGGATTTGCATCATGAACCTCCTTCTATTCCGTTTTTAAACCACATCAACACCTCTCTAGTTTCTTCACGTTCCAGTCTTGGAGTGTCGACCTTCGTTTTAGGTGCAAAACAGCGATACTCTTTATTCAAATACACACTTCGTCAAGGCAAGAGGAACTGCACAGCGATCAGAATTTTAATGCGAATTCTCAGAATCCCCTATTTTCAAAGTTTTTGGTATTCGACCTGATATATGAGAATGGTCGTCTCGCATTTGCTCTACCAAATTAGAATGATGAAAGGAGCATTGGTGGATGTTACTGCTTAATTCGCAATGTTTCTTTTTGCTCGAAAAAAGGAGCAAATTCTTCTCCACCCCAGGGCAATTTGTCGATTAGTGTGTGGAGCGTTTTGTGACCGAAAATTCTTATCTTTCATGCGGAAAGACGAACGACAGACCGTTTTTCAAACATTGGGAATTCTCCATGCCTACGTATCACTACATAACTGTGGCTACAGCAGTATAATCGAGGCAGAAAGTAAGTTCTGGCGATTTCAGTTCAGATGAAGGAAGCCAGCCTGTATACCATCATCTACGATTCCCTCTCTAACTTTTCCTGCAAATTCCCTTACCGCGGTAAATTTGTTCTATGCTGCCTTTAAGTAGCACCTATTTCAGGTATCTTAAAATAAAGAGTGAATAAATAAATAATTAAATAAATGAAAGAATAAATAGAATAAATAAATGTGTTATACATTGAAACAACAACAGTTGGCTCTTGGGCTGCTACGACAGCGATGCTACAGCTAAATTTAATCAAAAGGGATTAAAAATGATGAAGTTATATGTCTCTTTTGAAACTGGGCAGGAAGTTCCCAATCCATAGGCACATCGGCACTAGCTGTCATGCCCGGGACGACTTTCTCCGTCATCCAGCACCCTTTCCCAGACGGCGTGCTGGAAACGTGACTCCGAGCGCTTGTTTTTGGTGTTCGTTCTCTTATGTCGCCGTACAATATTTGAAGTTGAACGTAACGATTAACCACTTGTAACCACATTCACCATCTGGAATTATCATCCACCATCTGCAATCGCCTCTAACCTCTATCCACGGCTATCTCTATCTCTTGATGTCGTGTATTCTGTTATTGCTATGTATTGTCGAAAATAGGATAAAACCGTATAGAAAACCACTTCTACCACATCGCATCCACACAATAAGGTGGGAGTATGGGATAATTGGGCAGTCCCGAGGCCTCTGAAGGTGGAAGCAGGGCAAAGTGATAGGACCCTAAACGCTAGTCCGCAGAGGTCGGAGGAGCTAGGATGCCATGTGGTGGCTAGCCCAGCACGAACTCCTTCGGATCCAGCGGGTTTTGGTCCCATCCACCAATACCTGCCGCTCCTCCTTGGAGCGGACACGGGGTGAGACACTGATTGCTTTTAAGAGGCATCGTATGAGAATGCTTGAACGTCTCTTGAAAATTTTGTGTATATGTTTCGCGATAGAGCTCGGGAATCTCTGACGAAGTTTTTCCTCGCCGTTCTTATCTATTTGTGCTATCTTGTGCAGACTACGGGCATAGCCACCGTTGAAGACAACGCGTGTTATAATTTTACAAAAGCGACAATCAATGCTAATAGGAACGAAATTCAGAAAGTAGGCGGATCTTCCCTAATGAGAAGAATAGTGGGGGATGGAAACAGTTTGCAAAGGTGGTGAAGAGGAATTCAGACGAAAGCCGGGGGGAACTTTAAAAATGCACATCTAAGAAGGATATTCCCTAAAACAAAAAGTCAGTGTTACACGAAACCTTTGGTTCATCAAGTGCACATGCTACAATTGTCACTTTGTAACTGGTATTTGAACTCATTTCTCCTATATTTTCATATTGATGCCAGAAAAGCAGTAGTTTCTCAGCACATGGAGAAGTAAGCCGACCCACCTCCTCTGGGGCAAAACCAGGCTGAACTTGGCTGAAAAGGTGCTGTGCGACAACCAACAAATATAACATACTGACCCATCCGCTAATCACAATTAGCCCTAGTCGTTTGCCGTGTAGCCTCCCAACGGTATAACTTTTATATCGAATAATGTGTTGTTGTGCTGCACTGTATACAGTTGTTTTGTTGTTGTTGTTGTTGTTGTGTAGCCATGTAGCTGCGCTGAAGTATTCTATTTTAAGTTTTTTTGCCTTTCATACTCCTGCAATTGTTATTATTATCATCATTGTTATTGTTGTTATTGATATTATTATCACTGTAGTATTGGATAAAAGGCCTCGGGACTTCTTTCTCGGAGTGGCAGGACGCTCGAGATGGGAGGGCAGCCCCGATGCCATCGAAGAAATGGAAACAGAACCTTATGAGTCCGGAAGGGGTAGAGTACCATTCTGTGACAGCTGAGCGCCGGCTCCTCCAGATTCGGGCAGTTGTCTTCCGGCGCTTGCTGGCCGTCGTAACTTGAAGGGCATTATGGTGTGGGGCTAGCTCAAGTGAAGAGAATAAGCACTCACTTGTTTACCCATGATTTCGACCAAATCCCAACGTTAGCACCGCTTAAAATCTTATCCCACTTAGTGAGAATCAAGATTTGGGATCACTAAGAGGATACCGAAGCAGCGGTGTGCGAGAACAAAGGACGTTGGCTGAAAGGACGTGAAAGGACATTCTGCGAAATATGTGCCTCATTAAAATTATCTCCTTTTTTTCATTCTCATATCTGACATCTTCTTATTCTTTTGCTGTTATCTATTGTTTAGTGGCTTCAAGCATCCAAGAAGAAGAGAGAAAGGATAAAATGTCATGATTCTATCTTACCAATACTTTAGGAGCCAAGGAAACTAAACACTTAGAAACCGATACGTTGCTATGTGAAAACATCATATAAATTAGTGTTACGATTGACAAGGTATTATACATGGGAGCTGCTAAGAGACGTGCTGTAATTTTTAACGTTTCTAGCGCCAATGCCACGTTGAGATGCTTGGATGAGATGTGGACGGACTGAAACAGATAAAAGGGCGGGTCGGAGCAAAAAACCGGCACTGCCATTGTTTCCTGACCACTGTTTTTCAGGCGCTTATTTGGGTAGAGTTCACTGAGAACAAACTTCAAGAATCTACTTTGCAGATGCATTTCTACACAGTATTCAAGTAAATTTTTTCCAAAAAAAGACCAAAAAATGTCAGATGTTCGGTATGCATGCTTCTTATCCCTTGCAACTTAGCTATAAAATATGAAAGTGCAAAGGTTCGTTGCACTTTATGAGCGATCCAAAATATAATTTCCAACTCCAAAAGGAAGAACTTTTCTTCCTATTTGCTCTGTTGTTGTCACCTCTAAAATTCAAGCTTTTGCTTTCATGCAGTAGCGGAAGCATTTGAAATAAGTCGCATATCATCTCACTGATCAGTTTAATTTTTAATGGATCACGTGTTTGTGCTTGGAGATTTTGCACGAACACGGTCAACGGTTTCTGCTTTCCCAAGTAGAATCAGTTCCCTTCATCGAACCGTTCATCCTTTTTGGCTTACTTTACTCAACGTTGGGCTAATGCGTCTTATCCGCATTTCCGGCGAGGTGAGTCCGCATTTCCGGCGAGGCGAGTGAGTATATATATATATATATATATATATATATATATATATAAAAGTACCAGTTAGCCGCTTCGAGGGCGGTGCAAGATGTTGATATCTTCCACGTGTCATCCGCCGGTATACCACATCAATTTCTGCGTTAAGATCTTCATTGTGACATACCCTAGGCCAAAAGTAGCCAAGTAGCCGTCTAAGCAGCTTTCGTTCCGTGTAGTCAAGCCTCTCCATAACCGTTGATGGTGCTGCCCAAGTCTCCGATCCGTACATCATGATAGGGCGAATTGCGGATAGGTAGACTCGCAGCTTGACTTCGTTGGTGATGGGGGTCGACCACAGACATTTCGTTAAGGAGTTAAATGCAGAAGTGGCCTTAGCGCATCTTTGCTGAACATCTCTCTCGTTGCTACCGTTGTTCTTCAACGTACAGCCCAAGTAACAGAGCTCATCGACGAGTTCTATCGGTTGTCCGTCCACCCCGATTCCCGTTCGAGGTCTCGAAGAGATCCACATCTGCTTGCATTTATCAGGGCGTAGACGTAGTCCATAGGCTGCAGCCAGCTTCGATACAAGGTTGACAACATGCTGAAGTTTCGTACTGCTTTTCGCGAATATAACAACATAGTCGGCGTATTCGAGGTCAGTCAAGAGGCACCCTGGTGGTGCTAAGACAATGTGGGCAGGACACTGGTCGACTGTTCTTCGCATAATGTCGTCGATGGCGAATTTGAACAGGAAGGGTCCTGCCACTGCCCCTTGTCTTACTCCAGTTACCACTTCAAACGGTGTTGTACATCCGGCTGGTATTCGAACTGCAGCAGTTGTTCGTTGATTCATGTCATCAAGCAAGCGAACGAACTTTCCTGGTACTTCATCGGCGCGTTGAGAAGACGGGCTCGGTGAGGAGAGTCGAACACGGCATCAAAGTCCAGGAACGCTAGTTGCATTGGCTTCGAATACCTACCGCTGCCTGATTTCGATCACTCTCCTGACGATGAACACCTGGTCAATCGTAGATCGGCCAGGACGAAAGCCAGCTTGCTCGTCGTGCGTTGTTTCTTCGCGATGTTTAATGAGTCGGTCCAGGATAATGCGCTCCAATACCTTGTACATAACACGCAGCAAAGAGATTTCTCGATAATTCCTGGGGTCCGTGACGGATAACTTCTTGTGGAGGGGAATTATGATAGCGTGTCTCCACGAATCAGGTATCCTTTCGTTTATCCATATTGAACGGATGATCTTTGTCATCTCACGAATCCCAGACGGAGGAAGATATTTTAGCATTTCTGCGCTAATCCCGTCGTCTCCACCAGATTTTCCATTCTTCATTTTCTAAGTACAGACCAGGACCTCCGACTCGGTCGGTGGCTCCTCGTTAACCGCATATGTCGGTCTATGAACGTGTTCGAGTTCAAGAGCTGACGGTGCTAGCCGGTTCAGCAAGATCTTGAAGTGTTCCTTCCAAATTGGAAGGGTTGCTTCACCGACAGCTACCCCATTGGTAGTGTTGAGGACAGGGGAACATCTTTTCATTTTGCCGCTATACTGTTTTAGTAGAGCGTAGGCTTTCCGCGGGTTCCTGTCCTCCCACGCCTTCTCAAACTCCATCGCTCTTGACGTCCATTGGTTACTGCGGTCTTGTTGCAGTTGACGACGCAGCTTGCTTCTAAGATGCTTTTCCTGGTTGAAGTCATCAGCGCTGCGCGCGACACATACAGAATTGTACCTGGGTTTTTGTTTCCGCAGATGCAAAGGCAAACTTCTTCTGCGGCAATAGAACCGGGAGCGTTTCCCTTGCAGCGTCCTGAATGCACTTTGTGAAGGAATCCGCATCGCTAAGCTTCTTCCTGGTCCGTACTCCAACATGAATAGACACATGTTGGCGGAATTTTCTTCTGCATTCATAGTTCAGACCTGCCATGTCGATTTTCGGTTGAAGAGGAACTCCTCGGTTTCTCTTGTGGAATCGTATCTTGAAGCTGAGAAGAACTGGACGGTGGTAAGAGTCGAACGCGACGTCCCAAACAGCTTTAGATTTTCAGATATCTGACTGAGGAATGTTCCTCGACAGAACGTAGTCGAGCTGAAGTTCAAAAGTCCTCATCTCCCGCTTGCGCTGCTCTTCAGGCGTTAAAAGGGTTGACCCCTGCCACGTAAGCTGATGGCGTCGAGGATTCCTCCTGAACGTGGAAGCGATGATGAGGCCCGTCTGTTCGCACAAGTCGACCAGACGGTCACCGTTGTCCGACGTGCGCTCCGCTGCATAGTACCATTTTCCTAGCACATCGGATTGCTGTTCGAGTCCCATCTTCGCATTTGCGTCGATTCCGACAATGACCACCTGCTGGCTTGGCATTTTAGACATCAACGCATTGAGTTCATCATAGAAGGCGTCCTTACTGTTGTCCTCAGCGGTTTCCGTAGGTACGTGAGCACTTACGATCCAGAGTTTACGTTCTCTGCGATCCCGCAGTCGTAGAAAAGCGCATCTAGACGGCGTTGAGCCAAATTCCTCCACCAGGTTCTTGCAATCGTTCCTCACAGCTATCGCGCCGCCACCTACTTTGTTCTCATCAGCATCGCATATGGTGTTATTTTTGATGCTGATGACGGGCCGATCCCTCATGCGTGTTTCCTGCAGTGCACCAAAAGGCACACAGAGATATCTGGATAGAACGGCTTGTTGGAGTTCACTCGATAGTGTTTGGCAGTTCAGCGTGACGAAACGAATGGTTGTTGTCAAAGATTCCATGCTCCCTTCAGGCAGTTGACCTTTTAGGTTATGGGCTTTGGCGGTGTGCTGGACGACAACACCTTTTTGCAGTGTATGGGAAACTTTCGCCATATAACAGTGCAGGTTATATAGCTCGTATGTTCCCAATGCGTACACTCGAACGCCTGATTGCGTTTAGTTAAAGCAGGGCCACCACGTGCAGGTAGCAATCAAACTCGTATACGCGGCCCCATATATATATATATATATATATATATATATATATATATATATATATATATATACCAGTCTGAACGTCCGGCTAAAGCCGGACTTCAGACTTTCTGTGCTCTTTGCTTCGCTCGCCTTCACTGATCAACGAAAATTAATGTTAGTGCAGTTTTCTATGAAATTGGACTTGTGTATCTCCAACAATCTTGCTTCCTTTTTTATATTATAATAAAAGCGAAAGATTTCACAGTTTTCTTTCTAAACTCGTCAGTTCTACATTTGGAGAACATTCGAACTTCAGCTTCAAACACTCCTTACCAATACATTATAGACAAAATTCAAAAGTATCACTCCAAGTATGGGTTTTCCTACTGTTTTCCCCAGACAGTTATCAAAGTATGATTTGTTGGCATAAAATGACGTGGAAGACAAAAGAAAAATACTATTTAAGCAGCCTTTTGCATGCGTGTTTCCACTCTCTGAGAACGGCATGCTACAAACTTGAGGCGAACGAAGAAGCAAATAGACACGCGGAGGAGTCATAAAGGTGTCCGACACCGCGGGACCCGTCGCACCTCCTTCTATAGGTATCTGGCGCCGGCGCACCAATCCGACCTCGGTGTACCCGTCGCACCCCCTTCTATAGGTATCTGGCGCCGTAGTACCCGTCGCATCCCCTTTTTCGAATTTCGTGACACACACGGACTAAGCTCGTTATTATATATCATGATATATATATATATATATATATATATATATATATATATATATATATATGGATTGTATTTGATAAGCCGTTCGCACGTGTGTTTCCTCTTTTTGAAGAAAGGATGTTAGCAGCATCAGCAAGACATCTTGGGAAATAGATATGCGACGGAACCACAGAAACCCATTCTACCGCCTTGGGACTCCCGCATGATATCCGTCTCCCTCGCTTTTTGGAATTTGTTGACTGAGACACACACATGCAGAGACGCACACACGTGACAGAATAAGCTATTAATAAGCTTTTTATATAGCATGATAGCTTGCAAATTTGGAAGTATACATTCACATAAAAGTTTATTCACCCTTACTAACACATGAGAGAAACTAATTTGCCTTATCAAAGCCAACATACCTGTTTTCATAGCTTTGGACAATGGTGAAAAGTTAGAGTGCTCGCCTATCAGGTGCATTGCGATGATTTGGCACTTCACCAGTGTAGAGGTTTGCATCATTACGGAGTATTTTCGTGACACACAGACAAACACACACACGGACTAAGCGCGCTATTATATAGCATGATATTGTAAGGACTTTGGGAGCACAGACGTGTTGCCTCCATCTTGACTGCATTAGAATAAAGTAGGTTTCACAGCTACAGGTTATATTATAGACCTGGCCCGCTCCTTTTTGTGCTTAAGAGCAAATCTTTTTTTCAGTTTCAATCTTTTTTACATCTACTTCCTGTTTTGTTCTTTCAACGTTTTTTTTTCATTTTCTGATGTGGATTAAGCTTGCAGCCAAATGAAAATGCTTTGTGTTATGTGGATCGTTGCATTGATTGGCTGGAACAAGGTAGGTATTTTGTAAGGATTTTTTTGTGAATTTGCAGTGATGACAAAAAACCATGCACAATGTTGCACTCTCACCTGAGCAACTGTCTATTAAGTTGGTTTCGAAGGTTTTGTTTCCTAGAACATGCTCATTATCACATAACTCATATTTTCTCAATCTGTGACTACTCGCAAAATAATCCTTCCAAACTTCACAGTATTCAGAGAGGGTTTTACCCGCGTTCGAATATCCATGAATCTTGGGATGTTGAACAGGTCACTTTTGATGGATTTGTTTGTACTGTAGCCAAGATTGGTATTGATTTTCTTTCTTATCTAACAAAACGTTTCGGAGTCAATCCCTTGTCAGGGTGTCATGATAAAGTCAAAGCCATCAGTGAGTTGTCCTCTCAAGGGCCCGATCACCCTGCATGGAAAGCATGGCCATGGAAAGCATTCAAACAATATTGAAACTTATTGAAACTCAGTACAACGCATCGGCTTGTGGTTCATTTGGTGAATTTGTTAACGTAACAGACCGCCACGTTCCACAACTGTGAGTGACAACGATGCTTGTATGGGCTTGACAGGATGCACTATAGATCAAAACTCGGAGAGACCTTGATAAGGCGGTAGTTCGTTTGTGACCGCAATGTAGTCATTCTTACTGTTCGTTTTTGGACTTATAGCGGCGATCCTGTGTTTTAGATGCCATAATCTCAGGCTTGAAGAACAGTATAGTAACTTCTTCCTCCATTTTGGATTTTTGATGGTGTATTCTACGGTGTGCTACGAGGGAGTGGAGAGTTTAGACTTTGCAAGCCCATCTAGATGCTCGTTGACCCGAATACACACGGGATGACCCGTTTTTGCCATGTAGCTCCTCAGCCCGTACGTGGTATGATACACCACTCCTGATACTATGCAACCACTATCTCAGTGCAGTGCAGAGAGGATTTAAGGGTTACGCACGGCTGCGTGCCAGCTAACCCTTAAAGTTTGTTGGTAGAATTTCCACAACCCCCACACCATTCTCTAGACCCACTTTTCGCAACAGATCCGCATCGGTCAATCCTTGTCGGCGTCCCGTACATGTTAACTGTATTGGTTTTTTCATTACGCCATTACGCTAGGATGCACTGAAAGATAGTGGACAAAGCTCTTTTTGCTGCTGGGCTTCTGATAATATTCGGTCTTCCACATCCTATTCTGCAAATACGTGCGTACATTCAGCGAAGCCAACCAGTTGTGTATTCATTTCTCTCCGTGAACTTAATGTGCGGACACACCTGGTTGAAAAGATGGAAGCACTTGTTCCAAGTTTCCATCGTTTGAAACGTTCGTATAGAGCGACGTAACCTGAAAGGACTCACATCTTCGTGTTCGAACGACGGGCTACGAAATTATTTGAGGGTGCCGTATGGACTAGTAAGTTAGAGCAAGGACAGATCTGAGCAGCTGGTCTAGGGGCGCCCAGTAACACTTATGACAGCTCCGTTAAAATCACGTGGATTATTCGAAGCGAAATCATTTTCAGAGGTTTTGTGAGTTCTTATCAAAAGGTATAGAACCGGACATTTAGGTAGTTCAATTCTGTGACGAGTGATACGCCCTGATTTCCCGCTGTTTCACCCGACATTCCTTTCTAAATCCATTGGCGGAGGATAAAACATATAGGGTGTCATCCTCAAGATGTTGCCTTGTCATCGCTATGTCTAAGTCACGTGGCAAGACAACAAATTACCCTCCCTTACCAAGCCTGTCCGGAGACCCTGATCTTTCTGCTGTACAAAGATTGGGAATTTTGCGTAGTCCTCGGCATTGGGTAATAGAGAAGTTGATAACAAGGTTCGTTTCGTGTTTCTGAGGCTCGCGATGCACTCTTCTCAGTTGATTCACTTTCCTTCCTGGTCCTCTGACCTAGTTTTGCCCCTGTTGATTCAATAAACCGGAGGTATCGTACAAGATAGTAGGCGGTCTCCAACTGGTTCATGATAGGTTGCGACTGAAAGCAAAAGAAAAAGAAGAAGACAGAAAAACAGAAGTGCTAAATCCTTACCCTCCGTACATTTCCCACATACGATATGTAAACTACCAGACTCTAGCCCCACTGTAGACAACACAGACTGTTGTTGTTCTAACCTTTGTCGACTATGAGAAAGCTTTCGACAGTTTAGAAACGCAATACTGTCAGCACTGATCGATCAAGGTGTGGACGCGTCGTACGTGAAGACACTAGCCAACTGCTACAATGATGCACCACTAAGATACAGCTTTTCCACCGCTCCCTCACCATACCCATTGGGAAGGGGAGTCCGACAAGGCGATACTATATCGCCGAAGCTGTTCACGGCTGCATTGCAATGGATAATGAAATCCTGAGAAGAAAGAAGAAGAGAATCATATGCGGTAGCTCACCTTTTTCCAGAAGCAACTAAAAACAGTCTTCAGACCAACATGGAGAAACAAAGAATCCAAAACCTTCTCCACAGCTGAAACGTTACAACAAAGCAACCTACATTTATTTGCTTGTACTTCGGACACTTTTCTGCCTCAAATAACAGAAAGAGCGCTCAGTTTTTAGCTGTTGTAATGGACCCATTCTTTTATTCCAGGTAGAGTTCTATAGAAACTCTTCTTATGAATTCTTTAGGAGAGGAAAACTTTTTAGGAAACTTGCTGTTCAAATGGAAAGTTCGAGAACCAATAAGAATTAGTTTCCGTTTATAAAATTAGGTGTTGTGCTGGTCTATTATTTTTTATTTAGTTGTTATTTACTATGCTACCAATATCTAGTTTCGTACCGCCTACACATCCGTTGTTCTGTTTGATGTTTATGATTGATGTAACGAGAGCGACAAACTTTGCCGTCCTTATATCGTTCCAGAGTTCTTTAGTGGTTTCTCTTTTCAAAAATAGAAGGAGTATCAAATCTTCCCTAGGATGAGCTGGTAAAGTTATCTAACCGATGGGGTGGAGGTAACCCTGTATAGTGGGTGCCATAACCGTTGAAAGTGGCGTGAACAAGCGTGAAATGAACTTTCTCCTTTGTTTCTTGGCGTGGGAATCGACACGACTTCCACACGAAAGATGATTTCCAAGCGATGGGTTCAGCTGCAGTAGGAATTGTTCTTCGGGTGTTTAAACTTTGACTCATATTTCGAAGTAAAGAAAATGTGATTTTCATTCAATTAAATAAAAGTCTCGTAAACTTCAGCTCTCAGCGGAGGTAGCTTGTTCGTTTTGGAGGATTGGCGGGCAGCGAAACGTATCCTTGATAAGTCAAAAACCGTCGACAATGGAAGACTGCTTTCGTTCGTGTTATGAGAACATCAACTGCATGTACAATGAATACGAGAATGTGCGTTTTTACACAACCATTTCGGTTTTACTTTTAAATATGACAAAGCTTAGGATTTAAACTACTGGAACGTTGGCGACAGTGGTAACTTGAAAGTATTTCTCTCATGGTAGACAGTGCATCTCTTCTTGGGTGTAATGCAAGTAGTCATTTCATCACTTGATGTGTTAATCGGTCGATCAAATGCATTACGGACACAAAAAGTGAAGTTTACTTGTTAAAAACACCCGTGCATATCTCCTCATTCACTTTTCCAAATCTGCAAATATTTCCTTTCTTTCTCGGATACTTCTGACTTCTCATGCTTGTGTAATGATATTTTTCTTCGTATTTTTTTTATATATCTTGCTCGACTATGTTCCGCGACGTTAAAAAGTGCAATGAGCAGACTGTTGGCAGAATTTTTCTTGAACTGGCTGCTATATCTACTGTTTTTTGCAAGATTTAAAGGAATATCTGAGCTTAAAAATGTGTAGGAGAGTAACGAAAGTAGATTTTGCCTTTGTAAAAAAATATAGAAGATTTTAATTGCGTACTACTTTTTGAGCGGAACCAAGATTGTTATTGATCTCTATTCTGGCTAACGTTTCGGCGTCGTCGCCTTCTTCGGAGCCTGGATCAAAGTCACGTGTAATCTGCTCTCTCAAACTCCTCGCCATCCCACAATATATCCTACACTTATAAGCAGATTATTCTAAGACAACGTCAGAAAAGCAGACCACCATAGCGCTCACTTTGCTAGCCACAAAATCGTGATGCTAGCAGACCACCACTTGTTAGAGTTGCGAATAGTAACTAATAACGATGCCTCCGCCTCTTACCCCGTAGGTTGAAACCCGCAAAGGTCTTGATATGGGGCCAGCTCGTTGGTCACAGCGATGCATTCTTCTTTACGATTCATGATTGGAATTTTGGCCGTGATATAAAACGCTTCCAGTGCTTTTCGCGAAAGAGCGTCTGATTCGCATGTCTAGATCGTGACAGCTATCTTGGAAGGGAACAACATGAACGAATTGAAAGTATTTTTACATGAAAAATATGATTTCATGATGATTCTAACGGAGTCGGAAAACATCAGTCTATAACAAAAAGTTTTATGTCACAATTTTTAAATGATTTCTCCGCTGCATTATCATATCATTATCTGCAGTATAAATCAGCAACGTTCAGAAAAATTTTGAACCATTCATCTATTCAACATAACTGAATGTACTTGAGTAAATACAGTGCGAGTGTTCGTTGGCTATCTTCGTGCCTAGGGCAATTGCTCACTCTTCAAGTCTGGAGATGAACAACACTCGTTTGGAGAAGAAGCGTTCGTTATTGGAAGAGATCATATTGATGAGAGTTGCGAACGACAAGTAGTCCTTGATAAATCAAGGTACTCATTTCAATAATGTTGTTCAGAGGAAAGGTTTTTTAAATGTCTTAACTAATCATAACAAAGCAGTTCTTGCAAGTTTTAAGAAGTTTTCATAGCTTCCCGACAATTACTGCGCGATGACACGCAACACAGCTGGACGCGGGAAGGTCTAGCAAAATGTACTCCCACATTTTTCTTCTGCGATAAACTCAGAAGTGTCGCTTCTCCATCGTTGAACATATTTGTGTGGTGAGGCAAGAGTTTGAAAACAAGTTCTCCGGATCAGTGTATCTTGGTCACCATGAACAAACCTTATGAAGAGATTTTGAAGTGGAGAATCTTACTTTTTTCAGAGGATTTCATTCAGTATGAAGAAAAATCCTTTATCTTTGAGTTTTGAGTGCTGGCTTCGGATCATAAGACACCTTGCGTTGCGTGAAACTGTGATGGTTATTTACAAAGAACAAGAAGAAAAATTTAGGTTGTCTTCTCCTTCTACGACAACGGAGGTGAATTTGCAGACATCATCGGTGGACTCTACAGGTGAGAGTGAACGTGAGGGAAATATTTCATATATTAGTTCCATACATAGACCAGTAGCGCGATCTATAATTTGTGTTTGCTAAGGAAAGGATGAAAGGATAAAGTAGAGGTTGGTCTTTTTGGAGCTGCACGTTCGACTTCAGTCTACTTTATCCTCTCGTAAAATTAGCTTGAATTTGTCCGCTCTGCATAACAATCCATGACTAAGCTTAATTCTCGAATCTCCACTGCAAGCTTAAGACAGTGAGAACTACGCCTAGAACTTCCTCTTGCCGGTCAGAAAAAAACCTGTACTTTCCCACTGTTTATCATTCAACTCGTTCGAGGGACGGCAAAAAATAATTTAGCTGCTGATTATCATTGTACGTACAGGGTCAATTTGTTCGATGCTGAACCTTGTTTTTAAAAAGAAATCACAGAACAAAGTAAGGGTTTTACAAAGAAGAACAATTTTTTTCCGAAATATTAGTAGATAGCTCATATCGATCAGATATTCCTGGTATCGTGAGGGTAATCTGCCCTTTAGCACAAGTCTAAGGAGAGGATACGCAGAAATGTCGCCTCATGCGTATTATAAATACTCACGTTTACATTGGTAGAACTATGTCTGCTACCGTGTTCAATATCGAATTGCAGTTGAGTTGCAGGTACGGAAACGCAGACAATTCCTGAATCTGAGCTTATCGGTTGGAACTACTTCAATGGCACCAATATGTGTTACAAGGTTTAGTTTATCATTACTTTATCATTACCATTACTTTCTTTCTTCAAAATGGTGGCAGTGTAGTTAGCACGGAAGACAAAAATCACTATTAGGTTGAAGAAATTACCGGGTTCAAAACTGCGAAATCACCGGCTCTTAGTGTCAAGAAACGTTGACAAATTACTCATAGAACCTTCGAAACGTACTTTGTGCTAAGTAACTTCAACGATTTCCGAGCTATCTTATTGACCTTTGGGTATTTTCTTCCTATGCTCAATGAAGTTTTGATAACTGGCGTTTCCGCTTACACTGAATGTCAAAATGATATTTGCTTTGGCCGAAAATGTCGACTTAATTGTAGTTCAAATTCTTCTTGAGTGCGAGCACATTTTGTAACTGTGTGTAAGCACGATACAGAATGTCGGAAGGAAATTTGTTGTATTGCCCATGTTCGACTGTCTTTGAATCTCGGCATGTTGAAACGTAGTTTTAAATTGATTATCCTAAGCTGAAACCAAGATTGTTATTGATCAATAACAATCTTGGCTACAGCTCAGGATAATCAATTTGAAATTTGTTCTGTTCCGAATGATAATTTACCGTTACGAAGTATTCAAGAAACACAGGTGTGAATGCACCAACTTCGCTGTTGAAAGCATCACCCCACGAATTCGAGGTGGTACGGATTTCAGGTGGAGTATTCGTATAGGGAATCGTATATTATGGAGAGGGAGGGAGGGAGGAGGGGGGGGGCGTTGGGTGATTCCGTCCATTTCTTCCTAATTGGCGTAAAAAACGGCCCGGAAGGTGCGTGCACTAGGCTGGCGCGCTCCAGTCGAACTTGTAGGAAATAGTGCGCCAGAACGCCCGCAGCCGTAAAAATCGCGCCAGAATGCCTGTAGCCGTAAAAAGTGCGCCAGATCACCCGCAGCCAGAAACTAAATGCCATACCTTATTTTTTAATCATAGCCCAAAATCAGCGTTGCGGAATAGTTTCTGAGTTAGTTAGAGTTTTCAATTGTACGTAGGAGACGGAAATACGAATTAGAAGCAAAGCGGTGGAAGCGCAGAACTGATCCTCATAAGTCTAGGAATTCAAAACCTTAAGAACACTTTAATCCAGCAGTCCACACCTTAACAAGATGAAGAAAATTTCCTCCAACGCTGTCTTTAGCCGAGATACAACAAGTTGGAAGAAATTCTGTTACAGTAGCGTGATGCACGTATAGTGTCAATTAATCGTCGTAACTCTGAAAGTTTGTACTCGTAAACTTTGTCCTGGTCCTCATCTGCTGACAGAGAACTCCGCCTCAAAAATTCCTTTGAGCACACCCTTAAAAACAATCAACCACAACATCAAAGAAGGGTGCGACTTTAGCTCTTGCCTCAATTCACATTTCACCAGTTGATCAAGATGTATCCACACACGTCTGTTTTTGTTCTCGAAGCCCCGCTTATCCTCTCCACCTGAAATTTTGACCACTGGAATTCGAAGAACCACCCTGCCTCTGTTTGCGTATTCGTACTGATTTTTTAATGTACTCCAGAAGACTATCTAAGTTTGGAACTGCTATGGCACACAAGAACTAATAGAAACGGTATGAAACATAATTCAAATATTTCACACTGTCTCTAACAGTTCTTTTCCTTTAATGTATAACATTTTGTCCACCACGAAAAGGACAAAGTGTCCATGTTCCACTGACAACAAATTGAGTGCCAATTTTTGTGAAATTTTCTGACTAATACAAAATGTGTTTCTTTTTTTCGTCTCTATCTTCTTCTAATGTCCATTGGTGTATGTGAATGGATGAATGAATGAATGAACGAATGAGTGAATAAATAGATAAAAACGACTCCCGCGTTTGTATGCTCGAATTGGATCAAGACCGAGAATTTGTGCTCTGACTGTCTGACGCGCCTGTAAATCGATGTGAGTTCGTCTGCGCTGAAAATCTCTTCGAACGATCTGATCCACCTCAGCCGCGAAAGCGTGTGTGACCCTATGGCAATACAAAGATGTTGCACCCTACTTATAAAGTTCATGAATTTATATGTCAGGAGTTTCTTAACGAGTCAGTTTTTGATGAAGCAGAAGCTATATGCCGTGGCTATGGCGGACACTTAGCATCGATTCATTCTGCAGAACAAGATAATTTTTTGTTTGGTGAGTGTTTAACCATTATGCTTCCAAAGAAAGGATTTCCGTACATCGGCTCTTTTAATAAGTGGTTGACTCGGCCTTGTGGGCGGTTGCGTCCACCGAAAACGACACATCAGCACTTGTGGAATTTTTCCATAAATTCGATTGAAAAGAGATTACATTTCAGCAATGAAAAAGAGCAAGCTCTCCACCACGATTGGGTTAAAATTTGGGGGAGGATGTGAAGTTGATTCTCGTACGAAACATTGGGTGGATGGTTCGGCAGTCGATTACGAAAGTTGGCACAGTAACCAGCCAGACAATTGGAAATGTAACGAAAACTGTGGAGCTGTAAGTTTGAAACACTCTGTATCTCCACATAGCGTTTGTACTGTGAAAAAAGGGCTGCTCAGTTTTTTTTTTTTCGCATACGGATACGCTTTACAATTTCATAGTTTCTTAATTCCACACCGATGATCATTCGTCGAAGAGTCCACCATAGGTGCTTGTCAGTGTTCTTTTCGTTCTTGGGGGCTCCGGTTCATGGGCCCAAAAGCTAGGGACCTGAAAGTCAGAGAACAATTTAACAGCAGAATTGAGATCAATGGCAGAATTGAACAGTTTTTTCCTTGAAGACTGTGTAGAGATCAAAACCGCTGCTATTCCGACGGGGCATGGTCTGGGGGATATAGTTGGATCAAAAGGACATGAAGCACGAACTGTTGCCTAAGCGGCCGCGCTCGAAAGCGGTGCGGTGGAGACAGCTGTTGGAGTCGAAGTGAGAGCATAGCGAACTGCAGAAGTGGATGGTGCTAGCGAGGATCCTTACACGATCCCAACTGCTAAGCTCCACCGCTCTGCTTCGAACGCAGCTGCTTAGGCAACTGTCAACAACTCCATGTCGTTTTGACCCGACTACAGAATGTATGAGAGACCGCTTCCCAACCTGCGGCCGAAGTTGGCAGCAGGAAAAAAAACGTGTCCCAGCTTTCAAACGTAGTTTTCTTTCAAAAAGTTAGAAAATAAGTAGTCAACTTAATAGCATAAATATGAATGCACTTAGACCTTTTAAACTCAAGAAATTATTTAATGGCAGCAAACCTAGACTACCTTAGGATCTCAGTCGCACACAGCTTCAACCCAACGTCGCCTTTTAAAACATGTCACGTAACCAGGCTCACTTTATTTCGCTTTCCTTGGTAAATACGGCGGCGCCTCCACTCTTTGATCGCTAACGTGGAGCAGAATGTTGAATCCTCTTCCCCAGTTGTTCGAAACGCGGTACTCCTAGCATGACTTTCGATTGAGTGTTCCATGGCGCTGACCGCATTTTCTTCCTGCTTGCGAAATTCCCAGGTTTCCTACGCATAGCTCAGGTAGGAAGCACGAAGGTGTTAAAGAGGAGAACAAGGAGCAGCGTGTTCTAGGTCTTCTTCACTACATCCTCGATGCTCCTATACGCTCCCCAAGCCGCTCGTAACCACGGGAGTCAGGTCGTTCATCATGTAATTTCCCGACCCAGATAAACGTATCTGGTGCTTTCGGATATGTTCGTTCCGCTGAGTGTGTATGGGCATCCGAGACCAATTCGTTACGCATGAACATGGTCTTTTGCAGACTCAGCTGAACATCGATTCATTCGTAGCGAATTGGTCTCCACACGTTTCGTCGAATTCGGTCAGCATTTCGTTCCGCTTGACTGATGCTAGATATTATCAGAACGATGTCATCAGCAAAGTGCAAATGATGTAGCTGCCGACTATCAACCTTCACTCCCATGTCTTTGCTTTCTGGAGGGTGGCTGTGAATATTTTAGGTGAGATTGTTCCACCTTGTCAACCCTCCCTTCATATCAAAGATGATATTCTTGTTGGGGAGGGGGGAGGGGGGGCTCAGGAGGTACCCAGACTGATTGGGTGCAGCCGATGTGTATGGTTGCAGCAGCGATCGCTGGTATGCCTGTCCAGGCGCACTGTCCATCCTTAGGCTCCGCCCACTCTTTCTACCGAAGGCCCGCGTGATGCTACTACCTCGATACCTACTACCCCATAAAACGGACTTATAAGAACATGAACCCCACAATGAGAAACTCGTTTGAAGACAGAAATTTCTCGAGAAAAATGGCTTCTAAAAATGACAGGGAAAAGGCAAGATAACACAAAGCGGAAGACAAGGCTATAAGAGATATATGTATAGTATATATTATCGACGCACGCAACTCATTCTGACAGTCGCTTCGGGCACCCATTCTTGTAGAACGGCGAAATTCTGGTGGTAAAGTTACTGTAAAATCTTACACAAGTACCTTCATGCACTGATTAGGAAAGCTTTGGTTGTCCAAGGCTTCCATGACCGCTTCCACCTCAACTGAGTCGAAGGCCTTCTTCAAGTCGGTGAAAGTGAGACAGAGCGGCATACAGTATGAATGTGGTCAATCTAGCTGAATCTGCTTCGAAATTTCGAAATTCTGCTTGCTCGAGTGGCTGTCCTTCATCCAAGATTTTTTTCTTTCATTTTCTTTTTCAATCCTATTAGGGCTAACTCTTGTCAAGATTTTTTAGAAGACGGACAGTAAGCAGATTGGGCGATAGTTGCCGATGTCATGTTTATCTTCCATCTTATGCAATAACACGATCTTGCTGGTCTTCCACTGTTTAGGAACCTTGCCCTTCAGGTTCCAGAGAGCATGGGTGCTGCGATTGGCAAAGTCTCGACGGGCACAGCGGATGCTTTTTCAGTCTCTGCAGCTTCTGCCAGCACTTCTGCTCTTCTCTCTTTAAGGTATTCCTTTATCGCCTCTCTTCAAAGCCTTGCGAGCTGGGACGTGAGTTCTTGGTTCCCTGCGCCTCATGCAGCTCCACGCAGACGTATCAGCTCTAAAGTTTCCGGAGACAGGCGTTTCTTCGTGCTTTCGAAACTCCTAGCCTTCCTCTCGATGCAATCTTTGTTCAATGCAGGATCTTACAGCGAAATCCGTCAGGTAGAACCTTTTACTGACGATGATGTGGTCACTTTCATTACAGTACCTTTCACTGGTGTAGGCGGGTGTAGTCTAGCGGTTAGGGTCTCTAGTGACCGCAGGGGTTTGTGAGCATTTAACCGAGCAGCGATGGGGGTGAGTGTAGGGTAGCGGTTGGAGGTTCCGCTTCCAGCACAATCGATCGGAGATTCGAATCCGTCCTGGTGCTCACTAAGCCCTTCATCCCTCCGGGGTCGATAAATAGGTACAGACTTGTCTGAGAGGATGAAAACAGTGACTTGACACATTGGTTAGTCGCACTAGTCGTTGCATAGGCAACTCTATCCTTTTTACCTTCCACTTGTTGACGTTCAGCGTAGAGAGGAGGGCTTCTGGAATTGCGAGTTTCCATGGATGGTCTTAGTCGTCATGATAAACTCGGAGAGCCTTTTCCTCTTTTCATTCCACTGTAGGCCGTGGGTCCCGATGTGAAATTCATCAAGCGTTCATCTCTTTTAACGTTGAAATTGCCAGTTATGGCCTTGTAGAAGGCATGCTCTTTTCGATTGAACTTCTCCAGATCCATATAGAAAGCTTCGACTTGTTTTCCTTTGTAGCTTGATGTTGGAGCGTAAGTGACGAAGATATTCAGAGCAGGCATTGAACTACTCTTCCCATCCGTAGACTTCCGATCGTAAGTTATTCGAAAAAGTCGATGTTTTTGTCATAGCGTCAACTCCACCAACTCCTCTACTGTTGCATGTTCCTAAGAACAGTTCTTCTCCAGTTTCATATACGGCGTTAAGAGAGTGGCGTCGTCTCATCTCGTTTGGTCCGATGACGTTGTACTTAATCTTCCTTTATTTCATCACCTGATATTCGATGGCCGCATTCGACGCTAGTTTGCATGCATTATAAGTGCAGATGATCATCCTAGTCCTTTTCTGTTTCGGTAGCCTATATGACTCCTGCAACCCCATCTTTTCTGGTGCTACCGTACAAGGCTTTCCTCAAAGATTAGGAGACTCTTTTTTATTACTGTGACATGCGTTAAATCTCAATATCCATGACCATGTTGCAAACCTCTAGTCTCACGGATTTACGGGAGAACGTTTGCCCTCCCAGAGTGGACAAATGGAGCTTATTTGTTTGAGGTGACTTCAAACCGTCTACCTTTCATCTCCCAATCACTTGAGTGCAGGCTTTTGGCCGTACCGACGTGAGGGATACAGTGATACTATGAGCCGATCCTGGCACAGCAGAAACGGGGAGTCCATCCATTAAATCCACCCGCCCCTCTGGGCAGGCACAAGGCCGCTTTTGCCCCGCGATTAACCCCTACCCGCCACCTGGGAAGGCGCCACGTAGCCTCGCATCTCACCAGCTGTGATTTCTCCAGTAAGGTAGAGTGTGGAATATCGCGGTATGGTGCCTTTACATAACTCATATGCTTATGTAACTCATTGCTCATCCATTCGCCTATCTAACTTATTGTTTGTGCATTTATTCTTTCAGCCACATCATCAGCTGTCACCTAAGAAGCTTCGTATTTTGCTGCTTTCATACTTTCAAGCAGTTTTTTTTTGTTTGTGGCTGTTCTATTTAAACTGGCAATCATATTTTTTTGCAGAAGAACTGGGTAGGAAATTGGAACGATGTGATGTGTGATGACAAGTATCCGTTCTTTTGCCAAACTGAAAACACGCTCTACTGTTCTCAACACTTGGCTTAAACGTCTATTCCAATTTTTTTCTTGCGCACCAAGTTTGCGAAGTTATGTGATTTTCATAGTTGATTTCTTCATGTAAACGTGGCTTGTTCTTGTCACATAAAGTATTCAAGAGATAGATGTGCACCATGTTTATAGAGTTGTTAATAATTTCTTCGTCGCAGTTTCCCGTTTTCTTCCCTTTTCTTCCCCAAGAGAATGTTCGGAATATGAAATATGGAATACGTTTGTTGACATAACTTTTCAGTTATGGACCAGCCACAATACGAATAAAAATGATGCTTGGATCACATGTTCAGGAAAATATCCCACTAGGGAGCCTCGTATACAAGTCTGATTGTTACCTGCTCCTGATGGCCCTGCTTTAACTAACGCAATCACGTGTTCGAGTGTACGCATTGGGGACCTGCGAGCTATATAATCCGCACTGTTATATGGCAAAACCTTCCCATACATTGCAAAAAGATGCTGTCGTCCAGCATCATACCAGATGCCCATACCGTGAATGGTCGAATGCCTGAGGTAATCATGGAATCTTTGGCGACAAACATCCGTCTCGTTACACTGAACTGCTGGTCGCTGTCAGATAAACTCCAACAAGCCGCTCTACCCAGACTTCTGCGATATCTGCATGCACCGTTTGCTGCGTTGCAGGAAACACGCATCAAGGATCGCACTCTTATCAGTATCGACAATTACACCATCTACTGCGGCGATGCTGATGAAAGGAAAGTAGGAGGCTGCGCAACAACTGTTAGGAACGATTACGATTACCTGGTGGAGGAGTTCGGATCAACGTCGTCAAGATGTGCCTTTACGTACGGTTGCGGGATCGCAGTGGACTCGAACTCTGGATCGTAGGTACTCACGCACCTACGGAGACCGCAACAAGAAAGCGTTTTATGATGAACTCAATAAGTTGATATCCAAGATACCAAGCCAGCAGGGGGTAATTGTCTGAATTGAGGCGAATGCAAAGGTGGGACCTGAACAACAATCCGATGTGCTTGGAAAATGGTTCTATCCCATGGAGCAGACGTCGGACAACGGAAATCGTCTGATAGACCTTTGCGAGCAGACGAATCTCATCATTGCATCCACGTTTAGGAGGAATCATTGACTTCATCAGCCTACGTGGCAAGGGACAACCCCATGAACACCAGAAAAGCAGCGAAAACGGAAGATGCCGACTCTTAAGCTCGATTACGTCCTGACGAGGAAAATACCTTCGTCGGATATCCAAAAATTTAGAGTTGTCTGCGACGTTGCATTCGATTCCGACCACCGTTCAGTTCTTCACAGCTTTATTGTGCGGTCCCAGAAAAGGTATCAGGGAGCGCAACATCAGCTGAAGCTTGATTTGGTAGGTCTGAAAAACGAGAAATGCAGAAAGAAGTTCCGCCAACGAGTGCCGATCAATATTGGATTATAGACAAGGAAGAAAGTGGACTTCGCTGACTCTTTCACTAAATGCATTCAGGACGCTGCAAAAAAAACGCTCCAGGTTTTATCACCAAGAAAGATGTTCGCCTTCACATCCTTTGCATCTGGTGAGATAGTGTCCACGTACAATTCTGTATGTGTTGCCCGCACTGGTGATTTCAGCCAGAAGAAGCGTCTGAGAAAGAGATTGCGTTGTTAGCTGAAACGTGATCATATGAACGAATGGACGTCAAGATCAAAGAAGTTTGAGAAGGCGTGGGAGGACAATGACCCGAGAAAAGCCTATACTCTGCTAAGGCAGTACAGTGGCAAGGTATAGAGGTGTTCAGCTGGCCAGCTTACGGAGTCGCTGCTTGTGAGGCAACCTTGACCATCTGGAGGGAGCATTTTAACACTTTACTGAACCGTGAGTCTCTGAACTCGTGCACGCCCAAAGACAGACATACACCACGGTCAGCAAAGAGCCGCGACTGTATTCAAAAAAATGAAGGATGGAATATCTGGCGGAGACGATGGAATTGGCGCAGAAGTGCTGAAATCTCTTTCTCCTTCTGGGATTCGTGAGATGACGAAGATCATCCGTTCAATATGACTAAAGGATTCCTGACTCGCGAAGACACGCTATTATAATCCCTCTACACAACAAGCTATCCGTCACGGAACCCAGTAATTACTGAAAAAAATCATTGCTATCATAAGGGATCATCCTGGATTGGCTAATCCGCCATCGCGAAGAAACCACCCGTGACGAGCGCTTTCGCCCTGGTCGATCGTTGGTTGATCATGTGTTTATTGTGAGAAGAATGATTGAAGTGTGGCAACGGTATTCGAAGCACGACATGAGTAGAAAAACAACTGCTGCGGTCCGAAAACCAGCTAGTTGTACTAGACCGTTCAGAGTGGAAACTGGAGTAATACAAGGGGCCATGGCGGGACCCTTTCTGTTCAACTTTGCCGTCGATGACATAATGCGAAGAACAGTTGAGCAGTGTCTCCCCGATATCACTTTGTACCTTCTGCACGTCCCTTGGTGGATCTTGAGTACGTCGACGATGTAGTAATACTCGTTTCTAGCAGCGCAAAGTTACAACATGTTGTTAACCTTGTATCGAAATTAGCTGCAGCCTACGAACTACTACTCCACTCTGATAAATGCAGGCAGATGCAGGTCTCCTCGAGACCCTCAACAAGAATCAAGGTAGATCAACAACCTATCGAACTTGTGGATGAGTTCTCTTATTTGGGCTGTATGCTAAAAAACGACGGCAGCCACGAGAAAGAGATATTCAGCATGCGCTAAAACTAACTCGCCATTCAACTCATTGACCAAGTGTCTGTGGTCGACCCCCATCGCCAACGAAGTCAAACTGCGAGTCTACCTATCCGCAATTCGCCCTTTGATTTACGGATCGGAGACTTGGGTAGCGCCGGTGAAGGTGATAGAAAAGCTTGACTGCATGGAGAGAAAGCTGCTTAGGCGACTGCTAGGCAGTTGGTGCGCCATAAAGAAGGACTCTGCTCGGAAGTGGACATGCTGTACCGGCGGATGACATGTGGAAAACGTCAACATCTTGCCCGGCGTTCTGAAGTGGTAAACTGTCTTCGCTTCTTTGGTCTCGTTATGAGAAGACCGTCTGATCGTCTTGTCCAGTAGTCCTGAGGATGCTTCTAGATACTAGTTGGAAAAGTGCTCCTGGTCGTACAGAAAGTTCTGGACGGAGGTGGTGAAGGATCTGAGGACAGCTGGCGTTGACAGACAGTTCAGTCAAGACGTGAAATTCCGCCGCTCATGGAATAGCGACGGATGGGTAGATTCCATGCGAACACCGGCCGTAACACCCGCCCGCCGATTAGGTCAAGCAAATAAGTCATTCCACTAGAAAAGAAATCAAACTCTCCAAGGTTGCGAGGAGCCGACGAGTGCACACGTTTGTCGCTACGGCAATATCGCGGACAATATTGTACTAACGGAGAATTAGCTTTACTGATTCAGTTGCATGGCTCACAAGTATCTAACACACTTAAGGTTTAGTCGGACCACAGCGAAACCCGAAGTTATGCAACAGAAAGGTTTGTGTGTAGTTGTATTTCTCGCCTAAATTGCTAATGAAACGTTCAACACTGATTGCGGCTCTCTTAAGCATTCTTAGCCATCACCCCACGAATCTGGGTGTGGTGCTAGTTTCAGGTGGGTTATGCCTATGCGGGGTGATAGATTAATGGGCAGAAGAGTGATTCCGTCCTTTCCTTCCTGATTGCCGTAAAAAACGGCCCGAAAGATGCAGTGTCGTGCCCGGCACGACTTTCCCAGCCGGCCGGCCGCAGTTCTCGCGCGCCGCGTGCAAAACATTGCCAATGGCAATGTATTACGGTAGCGTTCCCACGCGGCCGCCATATATAAGGACTGGCACCGAGCAGTCGGGGTTCCAGCTCCATTTCTCTTTCGGCACCATTCCGATCTCGGTCCAGTCTCTTATCCGCATTATTCGTGGTGTCGTGTTGCGTCGTATTCCGCAGCCACACCACCACCGCAACAACCCTTTCCCTGGCTGGCTGCCCACGGGGTCCGAACCGCAACCCTAATCCATCTGCCGCCGAGAACCACTTAACCATCTAGCCATGACTGGCTCCCTATTGGGGGAACGGTAAAGAGGGTCCCGGCGGAATCTCCGCGAATGCCTCCGAGACATTACGTGTCCAGTGGATATGCCCTGGAAATGCAAGAACATATCTCGACGAGGTCACGCTCCAGCCGTTCATAGAGGCGCAGACAACCATCTCAGATCCTTTTGCAGCCATAGACATGCAAAGAACTACGCAGTTTTAAGAAATATGTAAAAAAAAAAGAGAACGGAGTGAGTTTTTTCATATTTGAAGTTATTAGATGCATCCTTCTCTCATATTTCACGTGGTTACTTGTCTTGCTTCTGCTACGATCACAAATTTTAAATCATCTAACATCACAAGCTTTCAGTGAATGTGTGTTACCCTCCAAAACTATTAGTTACATCCTAGCCGGTGATCCAGCGTATGAATAACGATAGGTAAGCTATTAAGGTGTCTACGAAGGTAAATCTCATTCTAGCACCAGCGCTAATTGCTCTGCCGAGGCATGATCGGGGCATGCTCGAAAATCTGCCGGGACCCTCTTTACACGCACCCCCCCCCCTATTGATCCACCTTATGTCGTGTATATTTGTGCGTGCCGTGTCGTGAATTGATGTCATAAGGATAAACCCTATTCGTAAAACCCTTTTAACCGCATTGCACCCTAGGAAATATATTGGGGCATGGGATCAAGGGGGTAGCGCTGAGGCCCTCAAAGGGGGAATCGGGGCAGGGGGGAAGGGACCCTCGGATCGAGCCCGCAGGGTTCGGAGGGGCTTCCAGTGGCTAGCCCAGCGCAGGGCCCCTCCGGATCCGGACAGTCGGCCCTGGGTCCCCCCACCGATGCCCGCTGCTCCTTCTCGGAGCGGACTCGGGGCACGACAATGGTGCATCGGCGAACCGAGCTCGTCGTGCGCTGGGCGATCCCGTAGGGGCACTCGCTGCCCTACGCTGCCCATGACGTGCCGGGTGCCCATCAGCATTTGGCCGGCACTGCCCTCGAGCATGGGGGTTGGCTTTGCGGGTGCAAGGGTTCATGTGCGAGGGTCACGACTGGGGTTATTGCATTCCACATGTAAAGGACTGAACCAGAATTACCCTTGGGGTTGGTGGCAGCAATCCTAGGGGTATAATCTCCATAGCGGTAGTTGCCCTGGCACTCCTGCCGGCACACATTTTGGGATGTGGGCTCCTTAAGCGCCTTGCGCTTAGTGCAGCTTGTAGGAGCGAAGGCGTAGTGGGTCCCGGAGGGAACCTAGGATCGGAAGTCGTACACCACTAGCCTATGGCTCTCACAAACCGCATATCCGCACGCGTTAGACCGATGATCTACCTATGGCCCTTGCATCCGCGGACCCGCATCCTCATCTCCTCGTTTGTAGTGTTGGCACCTTGTTGTTGTGGCATTAGCCACTCTGGGTCCTTGTGAGCCCGTTGACGGGGTTCCTCTCTCCTGTCGCAGATTCCCCGCCTCTGTGCTGTCCGTGCTCCCACATCTCAACCACACCATCTTTCACTGCATGTCCGCGCATCGTATACCCTACATGGCAACAGCATATTATATACATTTTTAGGTGGTATCACTCTACGATACGGTTATCATGTTTACGCTCCGTGGTTGCAAGGCACGCTTGACCAACGCGATCAACAATTTGACGCGGCTGGTCAACTCGGCGAACTCCAATTACCCAACCGTCTTCTATTCGGACGCCCATCCGGCAGTACAGCTCCGCACCCTCCAGCGTCGAATCGAGGACATGGGAAACGCCAAGATCTCCATTGAAATAGCATTGGAGACACTCCAACAGCGCCACGAACATGCCATAAGCTTTATCGAAAACCAACCAAACGCCATAGAGCTTATGGATGCCTTTGACATCTACTGGCGCGATCACAAAGCTGACGAAATGGAACCAACCGCAACCGCTACCATCTTTGCCCTCGACGATCTTATCCGCAAGGAAACCGAACTTGCAGATATGCTTCGCACCACTATAAGCGCATCCCCCACACCACAATATAACCCTACCAACACCACAGATGAGCCGATGGATGCCACATCCATCAGAAACCCTGCCCCAACACCACCGCATATGTCCGGAGGCTCATCACCACCATACCACGCTGCGGACACCATGAATGTACAACTCCGCAAAGTAGAACTACCTACCTTTGATGGGGATTTCTCCACCAATTACGATTTCTGGGCCAAATTCAAGACCGCGGTCCACGACAATCCATCCCTATCCACCGCTGCCAAATTTGCCCATCTCAGTAGCAGCCTTAAAGGTAGTGCCGCACTTGTTGTACAGGATTATGACATAACCAATCCCTCCAACTACCACCTAGCCATTGAAGCCCTACGCAGACGGTATGGCCGTCCGCAGTTCACCCATAATTTCTTTTTGCAGAAATTAGAGAACTTGCCAGCGTCGTCTGCCGCCGCTTCATCGCAGAGGGACACGTTATGCCAGATCCAAACATGTGTCCTGCAGCTCAACCGCTTCGAGGACACGTCAACATCGCTATCGCTCAAGAAGCTCATTCGCAGCAAATTTCCACGAGAGACTCAGCTGGAAGTGAACAGGATGGAACACCGGTCAGACCCTGGTTGCAGAAATTGAAGCAGTGCTTAACTCCAGACCACTTTTATCCATCAGTGACACATCATCATCACCGCATGTCCTTCGACCAATAGATTTCGTCTCACCGCAAGTGGAACTCCAATTACCATCTCCGCACCACAACCCTCTCTACATCCCTCCAAACCGTCTTTCGGAATGGTATAAGGAGACACTCGCCGTATTGAACAACTTCTGGGACATCTGGTACAAGGACTACTTATCCGCAATATCCGCACGTCACCAACACCGTATCCATCAAGGAAGGTTCAGTCCACTCATTCCATCGGTAGGAGACGTTGTTCTCATTGCCGATAAGAATGTTCCACGTGGACAATGGTCTTTAGCCATCATAACCACTATCCACCGCACCAAATCCAACATACCCAGATCAGCCACTGTCCGCATTACAAATGGTCATGAGTTGCAGAGATCGACCAATCAACTACATCCATTGGAGATTTCTGCAAAGGAAGCCCCGCGACCGAAGAAGAGCCGCCAACAACTGCAACCCACACGGATCCAACCACCACGAGCAGCCAAACGGGTACGATCCACACTTGGTACGACGCGAGCGTGAGTATTTACTTGCTTTAGTATTCTGTGCTTTTCGTTTTCTCGTTTGATGCCTTTACACCTTTAATTTGATGTCTTTTTTTGCTTTCGGTGCCATTTCCATTGCATTTTATTCCACTTTACCATTTCCTGTATTGTTGTGTTTTAGCCCTTATTACCGCGTTTTGCCACTTATTCCCACGTTCTACCGTTTATTTCCACGTTTACCACTTAATTACCACCTTGTTCCACTATTTTTTGCCCTTTCCGCACCTTCCGCAACCCACCGCATCATTCCGCACACTTCCGCAACTTTCCGCATCCTTCCGCATCCCTGCGCACCCTTCTGCACCCCTTCCCACTCTTCCGCACCCTGCCGCATTCCTCCGCACCCTTCCGCATTCTGCCGCATTATTCCGCATACCAACGCGCCCTTCCGTACCCTACCGCATCGCACCGCATTGGTCTGCGTCCTAATCCGCACTCCTACACCCTTTCGTTGACTGTACAGCCACCTCTTACTCGCCCTCGAGTTTTTGCGCTCCAATCCACCTTCTCCGTCTAGGACCAGTATTACGGTAGTTAGCATACCCTTGTCTGCATAGGTTGTGAAATCCATCTTACTCTTTGGCGTCACCGTCGCAACCGCACGTAAGCCACCTTTTCCATCCACCTTTTTACTTTTTCGTGTTCCTTTGTATCGTACTCGTGTTTACCACTAATTTTACCTTCTTACCATCTATTGCAGCACCTTTGTTATTCAACCCTTGTAGCTAGTTTCTTCCATATCTTGATCCTCTTAGATTCTCCCTTTTATTATACCTTTGCACATTATGTTTTTCTTCCTTTATCATTATCATTTAGTTGTTTCTGTTTTTCTTCCTCTTTTATTATAGTGTGTAGTTAGATGTTTTTCTCGTAGTATATTACTCATTATCTTAGATTTGTAGTCTAACACTCATCTTTTTGAAGTTTTTTCTTATTTCGTAATATCTCTATAGTTATTGCGCAATAGCGCTCCGCCTTTTATTTCCTTACATAGAAGTCATTCTTTAGCTTTATTTTTGTTACTGTTTGTCTAACATTTATCCCTTCCTTTCATAGCTGCCCTTTCTCGCCTGTTAGCACCACGTAGCTCTTGAGTTGTGACCTGTCACTCAGACGGGTCAGCTCAGGTTAACTACGTGGTACCTATCCATCATCCATACTTAGGTGTTGCCGCTCATCCATCTACTCTTTATTTGCTCATCCATTTCTTATCCATTATCACGCCAGTACGATCCATTTCTACCACCTTACCACATACCACGCCATCTTACCATAACCACATGCCATCTTACCAAAACATCGTGCCACAAACCACCTTTACCATCTGCAATCAACCACCACACGGCAACATTCCATCTACCATCTCATCACGACATACTAAACCATCTTCACCACCGCACTTACCACCATACTTACCACCACCACAGTTGTACGGCCCACTTTGTGAGGGAAGGGACCAATTAATGATCCCCTTCATTTGCTTGATGCCATCTTTCGACATGGGACTTCCACCCCCCTCAGGAAAAACCGCAGTGAGGAAGCTAAATTCTTCTTCACAACCTCACGTTGGCCCTCCTAGGAAAATCCATCAATTTTTTTTTTATGTTTCAGGTACTAGTTTGGTCCCACCGTCCACCATCCATGTATAGCCACCGTCATGTCGAGCCGTTGCTTGTCGAGCCGCCGCCGCTGAACTCCATTGTCGAGCCACCGTCATGTCGAGCCGCTGTTGTCGAGCCGCTGCCGTCGTGTCTCACCACTGAGCCCATGTCGAGCCGCTGTTGTCTATGTCGAGCCGCTGCACGTCACCGTCTCCTCCTACTCGACATCGTCCACATGGTCAACCACTTGTCGAGTGAACCAGTACAACGCCACGAGTCGTCTACGTTGTCATCAGGCAAGACCTTTGCCTGCGGGCATACACCTGCCGTCCTGTAGGGTAGACTTAGGTAAGCATGGGCGGCAGCTAGAATAACCCGTAGGTTGTGTTTGTCTGACTCGTAGATGACCGGTTCTCGGCAACCACTGACCCTTCGGGGTCCCACTTGTGGCCAGTACCATCAGGCCTCCATCTTCGCCCTAGCGGTTCTTTTCGGCCGCCCCCAGTGTCGTGCCCGGCACGAATTTCCCAGCCAGCTGGCCTCAGTTCTCGCGCGCCGCGTGGGAAACATTGCCAATGGCAATGTATTGGTAGCTTGGCCCCCCACCTCCAGATACCACACAACTCCTCCACACAAACAAACCCACCCCCTTCCCAGTAGGTGCGATATGTTTGATAACCCTATTAAACCCTACAAATACAAACCCACCGGCCCCCCCCCCCCATCGACATCCCCTGCCCCCCCCCCCCCCACCGGATATTAAGACCCCGTGTGGCTTACCGCCCCAGATTCGTGGGGTGATGCCTTTAAGTGGTCATTTGCCAAACCGTCGTAAATCCGTGGAAATCATTAAACTTTCGAACATTACGGTTTCGGTCGATGCTAAAGAAGCCGCTGAAGGGATCGCAACTGTGGTGTATTTCAAGAGTTGTAGAAAATTGTTGTTGTTTGTGTTGTTTTATTGTTTTTGTTTATTTTGTTTTTGTAGATTCCTGGACCTTTCAAAAGACACATAAAATATAGGAATGAGATATCCTCGACAGCCTATTCTAGTGAAGCCACAGAACATGCTGCTGAGGGAACCGGAACATGTAAGTAAAGTCATTCATCATCAGACATCATCAGTCATGTATAAGAAAATGCACGTTCCAAAACCCCAACGATTACGAATTCCAGTAAAACGCGCAGGCGTATCCGAAGTGGATTGACACGCCAGTGACTTTATCCTTTATCCTTCTTATTTTCCGAGTAGTTATAAATGATTAACTTTAGTAGTCAGCAGTAGCAGTTATTTACTATGTTGTTTTGATGTTTGTTATTCACTTACTTATATACCCAAACTGGATTTCATTCTTCACCGCTGATAAGGGACGATCTAACCTCAAAATTCCTTAGGGGTTCTTTTTTGTAGTATGGAAGAAAACAAGAGTAGTTTGAACAGAAGATGTAAATATTCTGTACGTTGCTGTATGCTGTAGATTGCTCCTTCCAACTATTTAGACGTGATTTCAGAGCTTAGTCGACATTGATCAGTTAATGGTGAAAGTGGTAAGCTAGAGTGAATATTTCAAACTCCAGAAGATTTTTATCTCCATTCTTAGAACACCTTAAACTAGAATTTCAACCATTGCAGGTTGATGACGTTTCGCTTATTTTTGAAATTCTTTGACGGGAATTTTTGACAAAATTCTTATTTTTTCCTCATCGAACTTTAAAAACTCAGAACATCCGTGAGCAGTGAAATAAGAACTTCATAAAACGTAATACTTCATTGCAAAGAGCTAAGGATTGAGCTATTGGATAGTCATACTCGTTGAGCTATTGGACAAAGTCACACTTTTTCACGAGTAACCAAGAATCAGAATTCCAGCAAGTTTTTTTCGTTGCAGGACAAAGGTGCATTTTTAAGAAATCGTTAGCACATTTTAATGAACTATGTAGTAAAGTGTGTAGCGTAGTCAGTAAAAGGCCCACTGCGGCCGCGGATAGTGGATAGTCCGAATCCGTCCTAGTGTTCACCAACCCTTCCATCATTACAGGGTCGATAGATTGATGCCAGACTTGCCTGGGAGGATAAGAACACTAGACAGATGGGCTAGCCTCTGCAAAACACTGTAAAGGTCTGGTACAAGTTCGTAAATCTCAAACGGTTCTGAATTGAAGTGAATGCGGTGGCGCATCCCGCGCGGATTGATCAACGCCAGACACACGATATGCTTTATCTAATAAAGTAGGACCTTCATACATAAAACACTTCCTTTCCAGATGATTGTCACGGACGTGACTCAGCTTAAGTAGAGGAATGTAGATGCTTTTGCTTTTGCTTTTGTTTATGTTTACATTGCTAAGTAGATATGCCGCGATATCATATCAGAAGCGCCTGCGTGCGCCTATATAAGCGGCGATTTTCTGTTGTATCCATTCTCTTTGATTTTCTTTATTTTCTCTCATTACTGTTTCCTTGAACATTTATTTCTGTGTTAGCATTTAGTGCATAGTGATAAGAGCATTGATGTCGTCGTGTTATTTGTTTGTTTACTTAAAGGCATCACCCCACGAATCTGAGGTGGTGCAGATTTCAGGTGGAGTATTCGTATACAGGTTGGGAGACTACGGAGAGGGGGATGATTCCGTCCATTTCTTCCTAATTGCCGTAAAAAACGGCCCGGAAGATACGGCTTCATTCGTTTTGGCGCACCATTTTGTACAAGAGGTTCGATTGGAGCGCGCCAGTCTTGTGCGGTGCCGCATCTTCCGGACCGTTTTCTACGGCAATTAGGAAGAAATGGACGGAATCACCCCCTTCTCCATAGTATCCCTTCCCTTATACGAATACTCCACCTGAAATCTGCATCACTTCAGATTCGTGGGGTGATGCCTTTAATAGCCATAAAGTTTAATTACGTTGAGTTTGAGGCTGAACCACCCGAACAGTGATCCTGCGTAGTTTCGTCACGGAATCACTCCTTCTATTGTACGTTAGCTTTAAATAAAACCAGCTCGGCCTGAACTCTCCCCATCTTTGAAGGTACACCTCTCTTTTTTCGAAGTACAAATATTTCTGAAATTGTTCTTGCGGTGTGAGGCATGACTGTCCTGCGAAAATGGTTTTTCTTTCGTAAACAACGAACTCTTTTTTGCCTAATTCATTAGCACAAATCACTTTAACCTTAACCTTTAACTTTAGGTTGAAAAAATGTGATCTAGAGTTACGTCATCTCAACATTATAGGCTCAACGAAATGTTGCAAGCGCCATATTGCTTCTCATTTTCTTTCCCGTGCCCAAGACGAAGATTATGCCTCATTCAAAGTCTCACACTCTTTAAAAATATAGATTCAATTCTCACCACATTCTTCAGGCAATGAGCGCATGATTAAAGTTGAATTCTTATTCTTATGTTCACTCTTCTAAATTCTCTTGTTTGCAATTTTTTAGATTGTAGACCTCCAAAAGCCATTGTAGAATTATTAGGGGTCTTGCGAATTTGAAGCATATGAAAATTATCAGGTACCTTCCGATGTGTTTTATTTAACTTTCTGTAACATTCCACAAGAACACTTGTATGGGTCCAATGTGCGTTTCATTTGTTCAAACGTTAGAGCTGATAATGTTTCTCTTTGTTAGACTATCCGTGAGAAATGAGTGGATGAAACGGCTTCTCCATTGAAATTTAGGATATGATGTTAAAAAAGAGATAGAAGTGAAAAGAAGAACTTTCAAGAGAATTTCGCCTGCAACATTTTCACGAGTGGTTTTAAGAAATGCTGGGATACAATTCTTTTTTGTCGTGGTCCCAGTGTCCTACCATTTTCAAATATTCATTTATATTTCTGCTGTTCAGCGAGATGGATATGACGTCAAGTGTTCACCTGCCCCATATCTATTGAAAAAAGTATATCCCTTATGTGTGAAAAATGTCGGAAAGGGAAAGTGACAATTAGTGGAAACCACTCGCGAACCACAATTATATTGGCTCTTTGAACCATTTCTGTATTTATGGAACGGTGCTAAGGAAAACCGCAATGGTAACAATGAAGTGATTTTTTGTTAAAGAAGAAATTGGATAACTCATTCTTTCAAATTGCAGCTGCTTTCTTCAATTCCTACGTCAGAATGTCCCAGCTGCAAACTAAGGTTTTGCCTCAATTGAAAAATTTGTTTTCCATATCAGCTGTTCTAGGAATTCGAGTTCCTGTGCTGTACAATAGTATCACATCTTCGTCATTTTCTAAGGCTGCGCGTTTTTTCTAAGCAAGGTATACCTGACATTGAATAAAGCTATTTCCGTCTTATGAACGAACGTGTTCTCATGAGCTCACTGAAACTCAAAAAACAGTTCCTAGAAAATCGTCCCTTATAAAATGATGTTGGAGTTACGACACCGCCCATTCTCTGAATCATAGTCATCATTTATACTTTATTACTGTAACTAAGCAGGTGTATTTCTAGAACTTTCTCCATTCCGATTTACAATAAAGACTCGGCCTTTTATTTCCGCAGCCTAATTAATCACTTTGGGGTGCGCCTACGCTCCCAGTTTCAGTTCAGAATCGTCTGAGGTATCCATGTTCGACTTCCCTCGAATCCTGGCATGTTGAATACGTACCTTTTTTACTGAATTGCTTGAACTGTAGCCAAGATTGGTTTTGATCTTTCTTTAACTGCAATTTTTTCGGCGTAATTGCCTTCGTCAGAATCAGTAAAATCAAATCCATCTGCAATTGTCCTCTCATCTGCCTCATCATCCTTACAGAAAGCATTCAAACGATAGGGAAACTCAGAGAACAATCGCTTATTTCATTCGCCAAATGTGGCAGCGTAACAGACCCCCGTACCACATCTATGACTCCTACGACCTTTTTAAAAGCTAGCTTCTTCAAAAAATCGTCTAAGGTATATGAGAGCAAACAATAACTTGCAGGGACTCTCAGACACATCAGATCAGTGTATCAGACATATCAGAGCAGTGTTTTTATCCTTCCAGACATGCCTTGTACCAATTTATCAGCCCTGGAGGAGTGGAAGGTTAGGTTGTTCTCTAGCGATTTCGCAACAACGTCCTGCCACTCAGAGCCGAACTTCTTGCCGAGTGCGCCAAACTCGCCTCACATCAGACCACCTCAACTAAATTAACGCTAGCGTCATGCAAGCGTACCAACGTCAGTCAGAGTGCTGTGTTGCTAAACAACAAAACTGAAGCTTATCATTTGATTACAGATTTATTTTTGTTTGGATATCCGAACTTCGTGAGGTTTTCATGGTTACTGCATTATTGTAGTATTTCTAGCATTTTGCGGTGACGATGCGTCTTCATCATCTTCTTTTCTTGATGTGCTCCATTATGTTCTGCTCAACTGTAGAAGCTCACTTCGGATTTCGATGTGGTTATGTAGGAGGATGGTGTGGCAGTGAAGGATGGAGGGATAGAGTATTAAGTAACGGTAAGTATTTTCGTTTCTAACGGAGAGAATACAAATAAAATCAAAAAATAAATAAAAAAGTATAAATAAAAAAATAAAATATAAATTAAAAAAATGCTCAATTTAGGGTTAGTTTTTAGTCATATAGAACCGGTGTACATTTTAAACTAAATCGTGTAGCCATATATTTTCTTATTTCTTGTGACATTTTTCGTTATGGAGAACTAAAGGTTAAAAAAGTTAAAAAAACTAAAAAAAAATAAAAGTTAAAAAACTAACTGTTAAAAGTGATGTAAAATTAGTCAGCTGTCCACAAATTTCTACCACTACTAGAAATGTCCTAGTACTGCCTAAAGTTCTCTGCCGTTGTAGGCTAACTGAAGATGAAGGACTGCACTTATATTTTCAAATCACGAACAAAATTGTAAAATACATCGTTTCACAGATAGAAAACAATTTCCAGCTGTCCAAAGTTACTATTAGACTGAATATAGATTTGGTAAAATTTCGGTTAAATTATAAACCTGGTCGAATTTAAAAGTCAGAACACCTAGTATTATTTTGTCGGTGAATTTCACTAACAATTATGGCGGTTTTTTTTCCAACTTTTTTTTTAGTTTTTTTCTTTTGCACTTCTTCAGATCCGCAGTGTACAGTAGTGTTTTCAGCTTTTCGTTCAAAGGCGCTTTTAATGGGAACACTGACAAGATCTGATGGAGAGAACCTCACAAAGTAATCTTGGAAAGGCGAACAACACTGTTCCTCTGTGTGTAGAAATGTAGGAAATATCGTCCTCGACATGCCACTCAGCCGTCTCTTTTCTACTTCCTACTCAGCGCTTTTTTCTGAGCAGACTAATCATGATGTGCCCTTTTTAGAAAAAAGCTCTCTCATTACGAAGCATTGAATACTTTAGAACCTGTTACGTCAATTGTATGAAAAGGCATCGTTAATAAATGATTCGTTCCGTTTTTTAAACGAACACGTATAAATTGAAAGGAGATTTGTGCCTGGTGTCAGACATTAGAGTAGAGATTAGTTTCAGTTTGAGGTTTAGGTTTAACAAAGAAGAATCGATAACTAATAATGGATATTTATTCGGTTTCATTCATAGCATCTGTACACGTCCATCACAATACATTACGGTTTTGTCTTACTTGTGCTCGGCAATTATTGTGGTGTAAAGCAAGAAAATTACTACTTGTGCTTACATGCTCAGGGCACAAGATGAGATTTATAACGACAAGCCCTTTCTATGGCTAAAACACTTCCTTCAAAATTGATTCTTGAAGATCTTGGAGATCAAACAGTTTCCAGGAATATCAACTTAATTCATTTACAAAGCAAAAATATTCAAACACCGATTGATCTGAAATGTTGGATCGAGCATATGGAAAATAAATACACTGTAACTGCTTTTATAATGAGCAGTAACGATTGAGTTTTGCCATTAGAAGGAAACTTTCAAGAAACGATAATATTAAGGTAGATAGATATTCTAGCACATAACCGATCAAATAGTTTATAACAATCGAAGTTTTCGTTCGAGGGTTGCCTCGCCCTCATCGTCATTGGCTGTACACGTCATCCTCGAAAAATCGCTGAAATCAGTTTCACATACGGGTTGTATAGCTTTCTTTTGTGTCACTATTAACCTGTCAGAGCTTATCCGCGCACATTGAAGCTCTCACACTTATTCGATCTGCCTCGTCAAAATGTTAACTACAAAGTGGTGCTCGCCTACTACTCAGAATTATGGCTGATTTCTCCAGATTTCAGGGCCTTGTTGTGTTTGCATCAGAAAATTGTTCAGAGATGTGGGAGTCAAAGTCTAAATAGGATATGTAGGGGAAATTGCGCAGGGTGCCTAATTAGCGTGACTAACTTCTCTTCATCAAACAGTCTCTTGGCATGGTTTTTCTTCTAAGCCAACACCCTTCACGACTCATTGTTAGAATATATCTGCAGTTGCTTTTCAAAGCAACTGATCGGTGTGGCGAAACGAACCAAAGAGGAAGATTAAGATGATTCCACAACGTTTTTATCACTCACGAAAAAGAACAAATATTGTCTAAACGTACTGATAAATCCCCTCATCCCTAGAAGAGCCTCATTTTTCGAAAATACACTTGTCTAGATGGTAGGTCTCATAATACATCAGCTTGATCGGGTCAAAAAATTCATTTCGTATCTAGTCGGGAGGAACACTATTGTTACAGGCGGAGTTCTAAGTGACACAAAAGTCTCGTGACAGAAGTGTGAATGTGGCGATTTTTCGATTGTGGGTTCAATTGTAGTTTATTCAACTACTGAAGTGCTATTGTTTCATATTCGTATAAGAATTCAGATAAAAGATTACTCACAACAGCAGCTTTTTTGACTACCCAATGTTTAATTTGCGGCCATTCCTTGAAGTGCTATTTTGGGACACTCACGGAGTTAACAAGCATTGAAACAAAAGTATGTTTATGTTTTCTTGTTATGCCAACGAGGTTTAGGTGAAGCTTTATTATTGGCCTGATTCGACGAACTCGTCTTTATCAAAGACCTAAAAATGGTTCGAGATCTTCGACCTTATGCGCATCCCATCAAACTCCTCCTCTCCTTGCCAAGCCTCGATATTGTTCCAAGTACACCGCAAGACCTCCAAAATGAAAACAAACTGATCAGTCTCACCGACTAGCGGGGATCTGCGCGCGAATGAGATCTACGCACTGTGCAGTATCTTCAAGTACTAATGTCTGGATAACAACGCATGTGGGACAACCCTATAGCTCATAGAGTGGTACGAACGGCTTGGAGTCATTGGTAATTGATAAGCACTCGTTTTTGTTATTCATGGCTGGATTCCAGACGGAAATCCAGAACGGTTTCAATGCCTTCCTAGCAAATGTTTCGTTCTCGTGCGCGAATATCGTACACCTTATTTCAAACTAATTTCCATCATGCTTCTCATTTTGTAGCATCCTAATGATGTTACCGTTCTCCCACGCTTTTTACAAGCCAAATGCGCCTTGATACGCAGGTTAGCATTCTTCCTGTTTCTGCAATATAGATGGCGTTGCACGTTAGACATTCTATTTGGTAGATAACTCCGATTTTCATGCAATCTTAAGTCTTACCGAATGGACAAACAACCCGTCTTGTTTTTAGTTCGAGATTGGGTATTAGCTTTCGATCTCGTGTAACCGTATGAAGTAGTTATGCTAATGGCTAGTTCTAACGATTTCTCACGTTTTCTATCACCTATGCGCATTGCTGTTGCTGTTTTGACCATATTTCGGATAGTTACCTTTTCCATACCAACAGGATGAGCTGACATTGCGTTTATCAGTATGTTTTCAAGCTTCCTTTGCAATACCGTTTCACACTTGCAACACCACTGTGCAGTTTTATTCGAGCATTTCAATAATCTTTTGGTTGTTCTCGAGTGAGTTTTATGTACTGCGACCATTTCTTCAAAATTCTAAAACATTCGTCTATTTCGGATTGCGTTGATTTTATAATGGAGCAATCATCGAACGGCATAATGGCAGTTCATCTGTGGGAGACGTTCGACTATTGGTTCCTCTATTTTGCTCATGAAGCACATGGCAAGAATTGGAGCAAGTCTTTAGCCCACAACAAGTCCTCTTATTTGAGAGGAGTACATTCTTGACCATTTGAAAATCTTGCACTGGAGGCGTTCGTTGATCAGGATCGCTGTGCTTTGTTTGCTTAAACCAAAGGTTTTTATACTATGGCCCTGTCTATCTAGCATTTTAGATAACGATTGCTGCGCCTTTTCTTTTTGAACATTTGTGTATAAAGACGTCACGTCAAATGACTCCATGACATAATTTTGTTTGAATATGGCATTTTTAAGACCTAAACAAAAGTATGTTTGTTCAGATTCGCTTTCTACGAACTAGGCTCTCACCAGACTGCCTTCATGAATCCATCGATTATGTTTTTGAAGAATACCAGTAATTTCTTCTTCTAAATGGGCACCATAAGTGTGAATGATGGGTCCTCGGGGTAATACATTTTTAAGGTGGGAAGACTGTCCTGCCGAATGTATCACTTATCTTTGCCATTACCGTGCATTGCCGCAGTGGTGTATGTCTACTGTTGCTATGTCCTAAAAATCGCTGCTCACGCGGACGAGGTCTTGCAGCGCTTCTCCACATGTATAATAGTAGATTCACCCATCGTTCGGTTATATTTTACAGTATAGATGCAGCTCTTCTAGTACTTGTACAAAATGAGTTCTTCTGAAATAGTCGAGGATGTGTAAATAGAAGAGATTCCTCGCCATCTTTTAGTCGCGGTAAACAGGCATGCGTTCATGCATCCATACAGGCTGTTTTTGTTATTGTGCAACATGTAAATTTTTATGTATTTCTTTGTCTGTAGACGCCTCATTCTGGTATGTTGCCTTCAAGTTTAATTCAATAATTGCTCTTTTTCAGGATAATCAGTGCCTTGTTTATATAGAAACCAATCACTCGTGTCCAGATACGCCGGTTAAATTTGGGAGCATGTATGCAGTAGGAAACGTATGTTTTTCTTTCAGTTTTACAAACTAAATACTCGCAATACTGAGATCTAATTATTATTTTCGGGAAAAAATATAGGCATTTCTATCTATCATTACATTCATGAAGTGCTATTCAATTAAAGTCTTTCACAAATGTGTGTGAACGTCCGGCTAAAGCCGGATTCAGACTTCTTGTGGTGCTTCCTTAGTTAGCCCTCTTAAATGTTTCCATATGCGGTAGTACTGCATTTAGAGAGTATTCAAATTTGATTCTACACCTATGTTCTTTCAATACCGCAACAACAAAGATTATTCGAAGTATAGGTTTTTAAATGTCTCTAAATGCAGCAGTTCTACATTTTATTCAATTTTTACTTCACACCTATGTTTCTTCAGTACCGCAAGATTAACATTACATTTGAAAAGAGTATTCAAAGTATAGGATTTTCTCCTGTTTTTCACAGGAGTTTTCCATTAACACTGAATGATTTGCTAACATGAAATGTTGTGAACGTCATTATCGTATTAATGATAAGATTCTACGTAGGATTAAGTAAACTGCTGGGTAACATTTGAAGAGAAGTTTTTTTTTTCGTTTCTATAGTTCCAAGAAGAAAGGACTGATTCACCTGACGCAGGAAACGTGCGGTGGAGTACATTAAGGTGAGGCAGAACACATATGGTTTCTACGGCTATGAAACTGTTCACAGGCTCTCATTTACTTCTTAATTTCACTTGGACTTACTACGAAGCGAACACCGTAGCGCACAAATTCCACGCCGTGGGACCCGGCCTCAGCCCACTTTTTGAATTTCGTGACTGAGTGCCTGACCGACACACATAGCACGCACACGTAACATAGTAAGCCCGTTATTATGTAGCATGATGTCGTCAAAACGAGAAATCGGCGTCATTTTACTGCATGAGTTCAAACTCGGGCATAATTCGGCGGAAGCAAGTAGCGAAATATCGAGCACTCTTTTTGTAGACGCCTTGGAAAAATTCGCAACGGCGACTTCTTTCTCAAAGACGAGGAAGGTCGCAGTGGACCATCAGAAGCTGATTGATATCATAAATATCATAATGATATGTTATCATATCATATTGTTATGCTGTGTTACGTCATCATATCATTATGATATAGTATCAGATTTTTTGTATCTCTTTTCTGTAGCTCGAAGTGAGTACGTGGTTAACAGTGTGTCATACTGTTCCACGTTTCCACGCTGCTAAGCTAAGGAGTATCAAAAAACAAGAATCTCAGTATTAAACTCTCGACTTTTCCGTAGGATTTGCAAAGATGTTCTAAAAATGGCTATATTCATTCGGTGTTGACCATTGCAGTATGATTTCAAAAATAAGCCAACGAAGCAGAAAACTTCCAGTTAGTGACACTATAAACACTGCGCTTGTGAACTCTTCTGGTTTTTCTTTTCTGTGGGTTGGGGAATTTTTCTCGGAGAAGACAATTTTCTTCTCCTATATAGCAACGACCTCCATCAGGGAAAGCTTTTAAATCTCTCCCAATCTCTCACATCTAGCGTTGAGATTAGTCCTTTCGAATAGTGAGTATTCAAACTCGGTCATAACTCGGAGGAAGCAACGTGAAATATCTGTAATAGAAAAATAGAAATAATAGAAACTGTACTGGATTTCTAAGTCACCTCGTAAACTCGAGCAACATCTTTTCCTGCTCATTCTGTTGTAGACTGGGGCTACTGAAATGAAGTTTTGAGGCGTTCATTTGATGCAATTTTTGTCGTTGAAATCTTCAACATTGACCTTGTAAAAGATATGATTTTCTCCATGGAACTTCTCTAGTTCCTTACAAGAAGTCTCCATTTCTACTTCTTTGTAGCTCTTTTCTCATTCTCCTTAAATTTCCGACTCTGGAAGTCAGAATTTCGGGGAATTCGACATCCACTGCCACACATATCCCGACAACGAGACCGACTTCACCAGCTTCTCTACTGTTGCATGTTCTAGGAACGTATCCTCTGAATGTGTCATTTATGATTATTCGAAGGCAATTTAGGGATATATAAAAAATTGAATACTCTTGAAACAAACAGCTTAGGTTTACCTTTAAAAGAGTAAAAGAAGTAAAGCTTCTTATAAAACTAAAATTGTAGCCACTATGGGAACATTCCATATATCATCTTATTATATGTGTTATAACAGAAAAAAGCATATGTAAGATAATTGGTAAGAGGTTCAGCTGCAAATACACTGTCTGTGGTTCGAAAGCGCCCTATGGCTAACCAAACTTTTCATCACCCTGGGTCACTAAATTTGTGTCAAGGAAGATAAAAATCTATCCCTATCTATCACTCATCTATGTATCAGCAGGCTCCCATCCAAGGCATTCTGTAAGTCACACACATTTTCACGCTCCTGAAACGTTTCGAAATTGAAACAGAGAGCACAGACGCACCCTAAAAGTGAAACAGATGCCACGGCTTCGGATTGGTGCTCTGACGCCAAAAAAAAGCGTGTGACGGGTCCTATGGCATGGAATTGCTGTGACATGGTGCAGTAGTATCGCGCAGTAACTTCGTGGGCATGTCGCAAAAAGTGGGTGAGATGTTGCAAGCGTTTCATAAAGAGGCCAGTGTCCATGTTGCGTTGCACCTTTGTGGCGCTTCTGCGTATCTGTTTCCTTTCACGTTTGCCTCAGGTTAGTAACATGCCTTCCTCAAAAACTGGAAACATGAATGCAAACGGCTGCATAGTAGCCAATAGTTTACGTGATCTGATGTGGAATCTTTATTAGTACGATGATGTCGTGAACGTCATTTTATGTTGAAACATCATTAAATGATAACTGTTGTGAAAAACAGCAAGAAAATCCATACTTAGGGTAATGCTTTCAAACTGTGTATATTATATTATTATCGAAGGGAAGCGAACACTATAAAAAATCCTGAAGTCCGGCTCTCGTTCTTCAGACTGGTATAGAATAATACTCTACAGTTAAAATAGTTTCAGTGTAAGTACATTTTTGTATATGAACCGAATACAGAATATAGTATACCATTTTCTTTTTCTTAATAACCTAAGTACGTATTTTCTTCACAAAATTTTAATTTCGATTTTGTGAAGCAAGATGAAATGATTTGGAACACTCTTTAATGAGCATCGTTTATTTTATTGCTAAAACCGCATGCGTATAAGTTAACATTAAAGTAAACTTCAGCTCAGTGGCAAGTGTGGTGTGTGGCAAAAGAAGAATAGTTCTCGACATCATTTCGATATGGTTTCGTCGTGTTTTTGCAGCACGGACGGCTGCAACACAAAGATTTTCGCCCAGGTCATTTCTTAGCAGAATTTTGGCCAAGAGGATCCAGCATTTGGTTGTTGTGAACGTAGCGGCACAAAAAGAGTCGAATTTTAATTTTGCTAATGTTGCTTGCTTTGCCAAAGCAAATTTAGAATGTCCAGGTTATGCATAGATTATGGCGATCGATCGCCTAGGAGATAATTGCAAGAATATCGTCACACCAACAACATCCATTGCCGATTGCAAACCAAAAACAACATCAAGCTTTGAAAACATGTCTTCATATGTGCAGGTTTTGAGACGCCTCACGAAAGCATCAACTTTCGGCACGAAAGTGTGGCGCACCGAGGTCATTCTCAAAATTGTGAAATTGCAAATAAGTTCTTCCTCCCAGGCTCTACTAGGTGCTCTTGACCATCGATTCACCAGTCATCAAAGCTAATGATGCCGCGGGATTCGGCCTCACATCAGTTCTGCTCTTCCTTCCATCTGAATCATTATGAAAAAAGTGAATCAAATTATGGTATCTGGGTTGTATTGAGACTCAATACAACTCAGATACCATAATTTTGCATTTTCTGGGCCACTTTTACGAGCTGCAAACAACTTCTCGTCTGCGAAGAGGAGCAGAAAATATCATGGTGCCGAATCTCCCGAGCAGCTGCTTTAACCGCCCCCTTGCTCCTGATTTTCTGGACGTCGTGAGTTTGTGGCGCATTTTCTTCTTGTTGGCCTTCAATTTCAACTTGGATAAGACTTTTATCATTTAATTTCGCTGGTTCCCTTCTCCGCAACATTCGGGGAGCCAGCGCGCCCTTCTTTCAAATTTTTTCGCATGAATTCTCCACAAGTTCTTCCTAAATTCATAAACAATTCTTTCAAATTCCTGACATTGGTCAGAGTGTGTACAGATATATGTTGATGCGTCGTGGATGCGAAGCTACAAGGTCCAGTAGGGTTCCTCTCATTGATGAATGGGTCTTTAACGAAAGTTGGCACAGTCAACAAAGATGCCCGAGAAAACGATACCTATTGTCTCACATCAGGAGATATTTCCGCCCAAAGTTATCACAGTTTAAGTTGTGGTCCTGCGGCCCTTTTTTGAGGACAGCTCTTTGTAACTTGACTAGTTTTTTTTGTACCTAGCCACCTCTCTTTGGCACTCGTACTTGACGTATGGTAGAGCTTAAGCGGATCTCCATGTCGCTTTGCAATCCCAATAACATTCAGCTCGCGGCAACGACAACGATGGAGTGAATTACGAAGCGAGGCTTTTATAGTGCTACAATTGGCCTCAACTGTAAAGCGCTGCAGGATCTTGTTGAGTCCGCACCTTGTTACCTTCAGATGGAACGTTAGAGAAATCATCATATCAATCGGGCTCGGTTCTAAGCTCCTTAAAGGGATCACCCCACGAATCTGGAGTGGTACGGATTTCCGATGGAGTATTCGTATACGGGGTTGTAGATTATGACGAGGAGGGTGATTCCGTTCATTTCTTCCTAATTGCCGTAGAAAACGGCCCGGAAGATACGGCTTCGAGCGTTCCGGCGCACTATTTGCTACAAGGAGTCCGATTGGAGCGCGCCAGCCCTGTGCGGTGCCGCATCTTCCGGGCCGTTTTTTACGGCAATTAGGAAGAAATGGACGGAATCACCCCCCTCTCCATAGTATCCCATCCCTTATACGAATACTCCACCTGAAATCTGCATCACTTCAGATTCGTGGGGTGATGCCTTTAAAGCGTCCAACGGACTCTTAAATGACAGTATGATGTAATCCAAGATGCTGATGAATCTCTCTCCGAAAAGGATTATCGATGAAGCTCAGTAATTGATGAAGATCATATTAACAGTGGTCTGTTTTCATGGTTAAATTAAACATGTGTAAGCAAGTCAGGACACTAAAGACAAGGAAAGCGCAGGAAAAAATGTAACATAGGATCAGATTCTGGCTCTTTAGGTCATTATTTGAAAGCCGGTACAAGTTTTTTAACAAGTTTTTCCAGTGCGAACGGACTTAGCTTTGCGAAACATAACTCTCTTTTAGCTTGTGTAGGATGAGGAGAAAGATAGTGAACTATTATGTTCTTGTCAATATGTTTGCTGTACCGCTTTCTCGCGTGCGTTATTTTTGAGATATGCACTTGGACGTTGCGAAAGGGTAACCATTCTCCTTGTGGCTTATTCCAAGTGAATTTTTGTACTACGTCTGCTCATTTAGTACCTTGAAACAATTGTTTGTGTCTGTTTGAGTGGAGCAGACAAGAACGGAGTATCGTATAGTATCGGCAGTAAAGGAAAGGCGTGTTTCTCAATTTTTGCCTCGATTTCAGTCATGATAGCCATGACAAGCATTGCCGTCAATCGCTGTCCCATAGAAAAACTCCTGAATTGTGCGAAATAGTTGTCAAACAATCAATCGCCAATCTAAGAAAAAGCCGTACAGCTCGATTAAGCTCTGGTGTTCAGTTAAAGGATAAAGGATAAAGTTTCTGGCGTTAATCAATCCGCTTGGGATGCGCTCCCACGTTCACTTCAATTCAGAATCGGTTGAGGTTTGCGAACGTGTAACTGGCCTATACAGTGACTTACGGTGACTAGCCGATGTGCCAAGTCAGCTTTTTTATCCTCGCAGAAAAGTCTGTAACCAATTTATCGACTCCGGAGGGATGAAGGGCTTGGTGAGCATCAGGGCAGATTCGAACCTCCGATCGATCGTGCAGGAAGCGGAACCTCTAACCCCTACAGTACACCCACCCCCATCGCTGTTCGGTTAAATCCTCAAAAACCTCCTGCATAGCGGAGTCACTAAAGACATTCCAGCGCAATGCAGCAAATCACTCGATTACACATGAGTTTTTAAAACGTGTTTCCCTTAGATGGTCCAAAAACAGAGTATTTGTAAGGTGAGTTGTTACGAATTTCAACTCATGATAGGTCTTAACTTGAACTTTGAGAAGTCTTCAAAGGGATGGTTGCTGTCCGAGATTAACTAGTGAGTTTTCTATTAGAAGGTTCAAGACAGGGCACACAGGTAATTCTGTTTTAAAGGCAGCATACCGGGAATCAAAAGTGCTTAGAGAATTCACGAAATGCTAGCGATAGCTAGAGTTGTTATTGCAGATTGCGGGACAAAAAACGGCGAGAAGGACGCCGTTTTTTCACGACAGTTTCAGCGATAACACGCCATCATTGTGCCGCATTCAAGTGCGAGCTGTCGAAGATCAGTGATGTCTGCTCACCAGCCTACTTATGTGAGACCTATGAATAGGCTGCTGAGACCGGAACATGTGCCTAAAGAAGCTTCTTACGTACCTCGTAGGAACTGAAGCGTTTTCCACAACTCAGACTCGTGACATACTGCCTTTAACCCGTGTTACAGTCAAGAGCGGTGAATGCGCCGATTTATGGTACCATTCCGTACTCTGTCAAATCTATTGTTTTGCGCAGGGCTTCTTCAAAAGTGCATATGCAATAGAGGGAGCTATTTTGGATGTCATATAAAGTGAGGGTTTCGTCCAGATGACGGGGAACTACTATAATTGGTGACATGGTTTGGGTGACACTTTCCTGTCTATAGCGATTCAAAATTGTGAATAGTTCACCTGTAAAAAGACGGAAACTAATATCTACCTCGGCGTTAGGTTATTAGATCTTGTTGTCTGAAGAAAGTACTCGGGGAGGATATAGGCGGAAGCACTTTAGACTGCTACTGGCCCGCGCAGTGGAATTTGATTTCTTTATTCTGACAGAGAGGATCTTGAACTTCTTGTAGATTTCATGCGATTTTATGGAGAACAGTGGCAGAAATTGGTTGAGATGGTGAAGAACTAATTCCTAATTCCAGCTCTGACCGCATGCTCTTTGATATGGAAATGCCTACAACTATGATAGCTCAAGAGTTAGCAGACGGAGACTGCTCGTCGGCAACAGTTTCGCGGTCGTTAAAGTTGGAGCGGACTGCTTTTAGACACTTTTTTGCACTTTCGCTGAGCGATCTACTTAGCAAGCTCTCGAAAATTTTCTATAAAACAGAGTTATTCTTAGACCACGTAGAATCACATATCGAAATCGACTCACCCACTGTTCTTCTCCAAAAGAGTTCCTCCTAAAAGTGTGGACATGAAACGTCTTTCAACAAAAATGTTTTGATAACTGATTTTCTTTGGCGAGTAAGCATGCTCGAGGGAGGCGCATCAGGATATACACCAGTTGTTCACCGCAGAAAATGTAAATTTGATCTTGTTCTGTGAACTTTGGCACCGCACGACCAATCACACCGTGAGGTAGAAACTGGATGGATTTGCGAGATGATGTAATCTTCTGCCTCAACGATAAAGCCTTTCGTAGAATCTGGCTGGCACGTTTTAAAGAAGTCTTCATGTACGGTTTTCAATAAACCTCGGCATGGTGATGTTTTAAAACTTGTTTTCTTAAATTGATCCGGACATGAGGTTGATATAATCCTTTATTCGTGGCTAACGTTTCGGCAAGATCGCCTTCTTTAAGGGTTGAATCAAATCCGAACAGACGCACTATCCGACCCACAAAGAAATTTTTAGTGCACTGTAGGGTTTCACAGCAAGAAGTAGAAGTGAATAACGTATTTTATGTTCAGATAGGTGACTACTGCAATCAGATATCAGCCTCAAGTAAGGGTTTCCGCGTAAAATAGAGACAATGAAGAGGTTTACTAAAAGCCATACCTGAAGACTTGTAAGCTCTGTGGTGTTCTTACCGATGTGCATCAGTAATCGAGGTCGATTTTTTCGACGACTACTGATACTAGCTACGGCGGCCACAGATGAACTCGAGGGGTTAACGAGTCTTTGTGGGGGTCAACGAGCGTGGTTATCAGCGTATCGAAAATCAGTGTTATCCTTTTAACTTGTGAGCCAAGAAAATTGAATGATAGGGTCAGGTATGTCGTTCGACAAAAATAACTATGGCGCAACAATATTTGTTCTAAAAAACAACTGTATCAAATATTTAGATATAAATTTTTGCTACATTTTCAGGATCGTATTTCTGCAGTTTTAGCTGACAAATCTGGAACGCTGTTGGTGCAAACTAATTTAAAAGGCTTGACAGTGGAGCATTCGGATGTTCGGATGAAGTTACTTCGGTGTTTAAAGGAAACCATCGAGAGATCTCCAGTTCAAAACAATTCTTCTGATGGAAAAGTCCCTCTAACAATACCTCGAAATATGTGAGTCAACAGAGTTATGTCCCGTCTCCCCAACAAAAACGTTTTTTGACCACTCACAGAGGAACTTTCTAACATCAGTGCTGAATAATGATATGTTCACTGTATGAATGCACACATTTTAAATAGAAATGGAGCTATTTCAAAAATCTTTACTTCAAGCAGGGGATGTAACTGGTAGAATCTTACTGTAGTCGTAATATTGACATCGGATATTAACAGCAGTGTAGTGCTACACTTGGTAAGGTGAAAACTGTTATGTTAGCGCTGCAAAAGCAAAGAAAAAAACTGCACTTTCATCTTATAAGGCGCTATCAGAGTACCAGACACAGCCATTCACCATTGGCATAGTTAACCTTTCTGCTTCTTCATCTTTTCACTTTCTTCTTTCTTTTTACTTTTTCTTTATTCAATCAAATCCACGCCACGGAAACCTAATCCACTCCACTGTCGAATTCTTCGGCAGCTAAGCCACACTTTACAGATAACAAAAATATAAAGGAACGTTTCTATTCATGTCGTAAAATATCCTGAAAACGCACATGGAAGTTAGTATAGAAACAGAAAAAGACAGTTATTTTTGATACTCCGCCAATGAGGTGGGGATCATCATCTTGTACACGTCGCCTAAGTCTCACTCCGAAGTTCTCACTGACAGTACCGCCGGTGTTACTGCATTGAACTTTGCCTTCATTTCGCGCTTTTGAGTCCTGTATTGTTGCTGGACCTGGACGAGTCTGGGAGTATTCGACTTTGTTTTGTTTGACCGCCCCAACCCCGTACTTCAATAGGTTCTTCTTCGCCAACTGTTGACGTTAGGCGATTACAATGATGTCGATGATGTAGGATGTAGCGAAAAATATAATACTAATATATTCTTATTGTTAATGTAAGCATCCTCACTCATGTTTGTTTGCCATTTGTCACTTCATGTTTGTCGCTGCGAGGTCATGTTATTTTTAACCGCTAATTCAACTCAACAAAACAAAAATGGAAATTTTTTTGTTGCTTTGCACTTCGGCCGTGGGCATTCCACGTATTTTTTACCTCATCATTCTGTAGTCCTGATGTAGGAGAGTTTCTTTGTTGAAAAGATGTTCATGGTAATAAACCTTGTTAGGTAATATAAAGTCTTTTAGTTCTCTTCCCAACTGGATTCTTGTCATCATTGTTGGCTTATTGTTACTTACTTGCGTGGCATCAGTGTGTATCATTGTGGGCAGAAGAGGAAAAAAGGTGAACGGCGTTACATATAACAGTGCAGATAAACCGGAGGGGATGATATGGCGAAATTCAACCAGCTTACCAGGCTGAGAAGAACATCTTAGACATTTCTAACGAATTATGAAAGAGATTCGATATCTTTGCTGCATTTCCAGCTCCAGGACGATCTCAAGTCCAGCCGTCCGTCTGTTGTTGAATTAGAATTCAGCGAGAAGGACGGTGCATGTAACGAGAAGACACTTATAGAAAAGCTTAGAAATCTTGAACAAAAATCCAGCGAAAGTGGCAAGGAGCAGGGAGAGGATAATGAAGGCAAATATCACAAACCGTAGAACAAACAGTGCATATATAGAGCATTATAAAAATGCAACTCCATGAAAACAAAAAGTGAGGAGTGTGTCATCTTTAACATCGATAAAAATCTAATACTTTGCCTAAAGTTGTTTCTACTTTTCCAATCCTCTTCGCATTTGAAAAAAAAAAACAAATAGAAGATCTACGCTATTCACACAATTGCAGAAAATTCGGGATTATAACATAAGTTAGAGGTGTTTTTCTGTCATGACAACATCATACATATTTACGCATCTGAAGCAGTACGCATCAGAAAAAAAATTAAGTAGAAGTTCTTGCACGGGAATTATCTTCTTTGTGCTGCATATTTATTTATCACGATCACGACACAACAGAATCACATTGCTTTTTTGGTGAATAATATGCGATTAAATAACAGCGCAAGTAATGCAGCCTGGAGACGAGTCACGTCTCTCTTGCGATCGCCGTTTACCGTCCATAGTGAGAAGCAGCGTGTCCGACTCCTCCAGTGTATCCTCCTGTCCCCGCAGAATACTCGGAGGCGGGAGCTGCCGCTCCTTGAGAAGCTGGCGCTGAGAATTGTTCCTGCTAGAAATTAAGGAACAACTTCACTTTGCTATGCTGTGTTGGTAATGATTTTATAAAAAAAGGCGCTTCTTTACCTTCTTTTGGTCTCTCGGGGGGCAGGGGCAGTATGTAGCGTCGGCGCCCACGTTTCCTGCTTGTCCTTGCGATCCTTCTTCGCCCGGGCGCCCACCCGCACCTTGGAACCCAGGCGTGCCATCCGGTCCTGGTGGGCCAGCCTCCCCGACTGGACCTTCTTTTCCAGGGTCGCCGACAGGGCCCGGTTCACCGCTCTCTCCTGTTGGTCCACGTGGTCCTTTGCGAGGGACAACCTGCTCAGCGTCTTGGCCCTGGGCAATAAGTGGAATTATTTTAGAGGAAATATAAGAGGGTATAAAAATAGAAGAAGTATTGGAAGACATGTCACACCTTTTCTCCGTTGGGTCCGGGATGTCCATCCTCACCTGGCGGTCCTGGTGGTCCCATTTCTCCGGGGCTGCCTGGGTTTCCGTCGTTGCCCGGCATTCCCGGCGTCCCTCTCTGGCCGCGCATACCGCGGACGCCCTGTAATTATAAGAACCAATATTACTGTATTACTTATCCCAAAGTTACAGAATTCGCACCGGTTTACCGCGCTCGCCCGCCGCACCCGGCTTTCCCGGAGGACATTGGACGCAGCCATTGAACGGCGCGTTCTGCCAATCGTCAGCGTCCTCACCCTAAAACGTAAACTACTTGTGACTTTCACGTCAATAAATCAGAAGATGAGTCGATCGTACCGGGAAGCCATCTATGCCGTCGTGACCAGGTACACCGTCCAAACCAGGAGAGCCTTGTGGTCCAGCTGGGCCACGTGGACATCCACCGGTGCCGTATTCGTCCTCGAAGCTAGCTGAACTGCTACCACTTCCTCCACTACCACCACTTCCTCCGCCTCCGCCACGACTACCACTTGCGCTGCTTTGGAAGCAAGCTGAAATCTTGGATATAGGTGAGAGTGCTATCCTGTAAACCTGCATAACATTCTTTCTGATTCAAAGGTCGAGCCACAGCACACAGACTTTTGATGGCATGTGGCTTTGTTACCAGTTCAGATTTGTTGTAACATGATATTGAAGCAGTAAGTAAACAGCGAAGACGAAAAAAAGGACGAAGTCAGCTACAGAGAAAGTGATGTTGCTTGGGTTAGCAGTATTTGTTTTTAGCTAGATCTTTACGAACAAACAGTATGCGAAAGAGAAGTACTAAAAAGTGAGAAAAACAGCGAGGAAGTTATACCAAAAGCAAAAATAAAGGATTCAAGAACGATTGGTATAATGTCACAACAAGTACTGTCGTTTAAGATGAGGATGAAACAAAATAAGTACAAGCTCCTAAAAGTTTGCAGATGTTTTTCATGCAAGTGAAGCGAAAAGAGAATTTTCTTTGCATTGAATCTCTCTAAAAAAAGTCGAAGATATTCAAAGCTATTGTTCTTTGTATCAGTTCAGTAAAAGAAGTGCAGAAATTTTCTAGTAGCTTCATAACATTAACTAGTTAAATAAACCATACCTTCACCAGTGATACTGCAACGAACGTTTAGCCACAATGATAAAACCGTCAAAGATATTATGGATGCATATGAACCTAGACCGCCCACACCACCAACCGTCTCGGCTTCGTTTTATTTCAAACAAATATTTGCCAATCTGGTGACGATGTGCTTTGTGCGTACAGAACATACGCACGTGTACCGCTACCACCACCGGTGCGCAATTTGACATGCTGTCAGACTTTTCCTATTTACTTTCAACTAAAAAAATGTTGAAAGAGTACAATAGGGTTAAAGACAAACAAAAAATAATAATTTCATCAATATCACCGTAATGTTTACCTCAATTGAATCCCGTTGGGATCAGTAATCTTGAATATCTTTGTAGAAAAAAAGGAGAATTTTATAAGTTCTGCAGCACTCCAATTTTCTTTTTCTTTACATTAGCAAACACTAACTTGATATAATTTCCGTTTCGTGCACGTGCACGCAATGTTATACGCAAAAGCACAACTACCCACAGCATGTATAGCGAAGTTCTTTGCGCGTAAGCGATAAAAGTTGAAATGTGCTTTTTGATAGAACGAAATAAGTAGGATGACGTTTACAGGTTTCCTAAGGTTTTTTTTTCAATGCAAAAACTAAGAAAAAGAAGAAGGTGCTCATGGACGTGACATTAGAAAGTTATTTGGTAACAAAACAAGAAAAGGAAGGCCTGAGTAGCGTTTCGCAACGATTGATAGCAAGATTTTTTGCGAAAGACCCACTTAGGTTACTTTTGTTTTTCTTTTTTTTTTTAGTCTCTTTTTACAATACAATGGAGACGCTCGAAAATTTTTCACTACCGCTCATCCTCACATGCACAGTAATCAGGACGCTGCTTACCAAATAATAGGTAAGAGAAAAGTGACACGGTTGTGTCATCTAGGCGTAGCTGTTAATCATATGCCGTGAGGATTTTTTATTATTATCCTTCTCTTTTTTTCCAACTAATTTGATATTTATCCTAAACAGGTAAGATAAGTATATCATGCGGAGGTATATGCATCATCACACCTTTACAAAGTGCAATCGCTGTTTGATAATCGATATCTACACAAGTGCGTCTGCGTCGCTATAAAAAAGAACTCATCCTTCATACTTTTTCTATGAAGAGTTCGGCTCTTTTGAGAAAATAAAGTTTTCGAAAGGAAATTAATCGAGACGGACTTTTCGTGCTCGAGGAAAGAGTATATGTAGCCATATTTCGCTTCGGGAGAACATGAACACGAGTAATACGCCCTTAAATAACATTTTCTGTTAACTTAACTTAACTTAATTTAACTGTTGAATTTGTAATAAGCTAGCACATCTATCTTGAATACTACCTTTATATTCACTTTAAAAAACCCTAATTGCTGCTAGATCCATTTTCATTCATTTTTTTCCTAATGTATCGACCTAGTTTTCCTTGGCTCACCTCTCTGCTAGAGAATCTACTAGACGTAATCGTATCATCTATTGCACTTTTATGTCAAATGCACCATACGACGATCGAAGTCAGGATGGGGAGGCGATAAGAATACGAAATGGTCGTAAAATCTTGAAATATGGTCCGGACCACCCGAACTGATTCATTTTTTGTCACGATCGTACGTTACAGGAGGCGGTTAGCCGAAGTTCCGATAATTTATGAGACGCTTTTCCTGGGAAAACAGCGAAACATATGTAACAAATACAACTAGCCAAGAACTATGGGAAAAATTTCCAAATTTTAGTTTTGAGAAAGGCGATTAGAATAGGTAGAAGACTATAAGAGATTCATAGGGTTAGTCAATCAAACGTCAAACCCTATAGATAAGTCAGCAAGGGTATGGTAAGCAGGGGTAAGGTTGAGTTGACTTTTATTTGCTACTCAGTGCGCTTACATCCAACAGTGAAATGACAGTTTGCATCTGTCACACTTCTCACCTGATTCAAAAGAAGAAAAAACAACGCAGAAATGTCAGCTTATATCTATAAGAATGGGTTACTCAGGAACGCGTTATGTTGTCTCAGCTTCGGATCTGACAAAAGTGACTGGAAAGCTCACCACAAACTGGTCCAGCGTTAACTCCTTGCGCTTCGTAGGCTCCGTACTGGTCCTTGCCTTGACGTCTCTGACGAGTTGCTGGGGTGGCAGCACCAAGTCCGAGCATTTGCGTCCAGATATCATCAGTTTGCACCTAGAAGCCGGTATCTTAGACTAAATGTTCATCACATTTCGGAGGAAGCGGGAGAGACAGAACATACCTTGAACTCTACCATCTGCTCATCGAGCTGCATCCAAATACCGCGAACATCCGTATAAATATTATAGATGGCATAGAGGGATATGAGTAAAGTGAATGTAGAGAGGCACAGCGCACCCGCTGTCGCTTTCGAAACGCTCATCACTGAGGGTACCGGGACAAGATGCAGCGCCTATCGAGCGCCTTTTGTAGCCGCCACCACGATCAGCCTGACCCATGTCACCCGCCTTTGTCCTTGCATTAACTGGTTACCACGTCCGCATTTATGCGATATCCCGATCACTATCACTTCTCCGACGTCAAGTGAAAGCTCTGGTTAGTGAGAAGTCAATCAATTTTCATCTACGCAATGACACTATGAATAAACCGAACAAAATTCCAAACAACACTTCTTGTGCTCCTCGAAGCATACGCAAACCACTCTAAACATTGAAGCCTGCTCGAAAACTGCATGATAAGATAAAATTTCTTAAATGCTGCCCAACTTTGTGATTGAGAGTTTCCTTCTAACAACTATGGTAATCCGGAAATGAATCGATGGGTTGAAAAGGTTGCGGAATATTTTATTTAAACGAAGAAATTCAGTTATTCTATGTTACTCGACAAAACCTGTATCATCTGCTTAGACTGGGGTCCCAACAACATTTCCACTATTCCTTCAGGTTTTGAGGGATAGTCATGTGAAACTAAAAATATGAAAGCAAAATCCCAACTTTGAATAATTGTGCTTTCACCATTCCTATTTTTTTGTAATTTAATTTCTAATTTTCTGAAGGATACTCAAAATTCTATCCTCCATTTAATTTTTTAGAAGTAATTTCTTAGACATGATTATTCGTATGTCTAGCACAAGCTCTTCAAGTTCACAGACAATTCATAAAACACTGTGTGCACATCTTTCCTCGGTCCCAGTTCCTATAACATCTCGGGGGGAAAAAAGCTTGTTGCGATTCAAAAACAGATATTCTACTACATTTTTAATGAGATCAAGTTTTCCTAATTTTTCCTACAATAGCCAGAAAATTTATCCATCATCTATTCTGTGTTATCAGGTTGGTGCATAAGTTACAGCGTATTTTTTTCAAGTTAAAGTTCGCGCCCAGAAAAAAAGGAGTTTAGCCTTACGAAACATTTGATGGAACATTTCTTTCTCTACAAGATAATGTTTTGGCTTTTTATGCTGATTTAATTTTTCTTTATGTTTTGAATCAATAAGCTAATTGATCTTGCTCTACTCTTCCTTAGCCAAACGCTCTGTACGACTTCCCGTTTTCTAAACTGTACTGAAACCCTTCTCTATTACTTTGCTCTTATTCTAAGGCCTTTCGTAAACTTCCCTTTCTAGTAATTGCTGTTAGTTCACTTAAAATCCACATTCTCAGTTCAGGCAACCGTTTGTCATCTTGTGGCGATGACATAACTCAGCGAATAGCAAAAAGAATTTTAGTCCAGCTCGGAAAACGGAGATAAAAATCGCCCAGTTTGTTTTTACTTTTGTGCAACTCTCGTCCCTTCTGCGCTAATAACCGTCAGAGAACATAAATGTGTCAACAAATTTATGTAAGATTACAACATGTGCTTGAGCTAATTAATTTTAGTAGGAATGTACAGAATAATCCATGGGTTCTTTAAGCAGAGTTTCTTGTGTCAGAGTTATGGATGAACTCGCACAACTGCCTTGAAAAAGGAAAAAATATCCACCAATTTGATCGTATTGCACAAGTTCCATTTGTTTTTTCAAAGAAAAATAACTAATCTTCTGCTCTTCTTTCCCTTCTACTTCAAACAGCTGTTTTCTGATCACGTCGGCAGAAAAAAATCATCTTTCGAAGTTTTCAATATTGGTGATCCTATCAATTTCGCCTCTGAGGACTGTTAACTTTTTTTCTTTCTCTTAGGAACAGAAATATGCAGAGGAGGATTGGAGGATCGACGTGCATACATGTAATATGCCTTAGCTATTCATATGAAGATGTTTCAAGCATATTATCATGCTCTAGAGTTATATTCACAGCCTACTGCTCGACCAACGTAGCCCTGATAAATTTTTAGACACGTCAACCATCAACCTAGTACAGTCGGCATAGTGTGCGAGCACTGCTGATTGCTCGCTGCTACGAGAATTTGCTGGAAGAATCTATAAAAAAAAATCTTCTTTGAAACAATTAGGGGACCACAATACTCGATCTTCATTGATTTTTTGTATAGTCTCCTTCTTTGCTAGGGCGGGTGTTACGCATTCGGTTGGAGGTTCCGCTGTGATCGCACGATCGATCGTTGGCGCGAAACCGCTCTAGTGTCAACCAAGACTTTCATCTCTCTGAGGTCGAAGAATTAATGCCAGTCTTATCTGGAATGATAAAAACACTGACCTGATACCTTGGCATGTCATTGTAAGGCTCTAGAAAACGGCTATAAATTTCTGTTCTTGATGAACCCCAAACGGTTCTGACTTAAAGTGAAACGGCTAGCGGATTCCCTATAGGGATCGATCAACGCTCTGCACTTTTACCTTTTGTCTTTTTTTTTTCTTTTTTGCACAATCACAAAATCAAATAGCTAGTACGTGAATAGGCGACTTCAAGGGTGTAGAAAAGTCCATAGATTATTAAACTTCAGTTGGGCTCCTGGAAATTTGTGAAGTAATTCCCAAACACAGATATTTATCAGGTATCTCTTAACATACATATTGCCGTTGAGCAGATGTCAGTAGTCCTACATGAGAGAGTGAAGTTTTCCAGAATACTAGGGAAACAGCTATTCATTCCTACATATTCCCATATTTTTTTTAGTTTTCAAGCAGCTTCATCTTCTTCTCTGCCTCCGTCCTTTTTCGCCAAAATTCTCTCTTTTATGCAACTATTGCAATTTGCAGACAATTGTTTATTCCCGGAGTATCCCCTGCCAGTCTCACTCAGATGGGTCTTATCCTCATTGAACTTAACGTGCTCATATGTATTCTGAATTCTGTGTCGGATTATATGTACTCCATATAATTTAGGTCAAAAGGAGTGTTACCCACTTATTCTTGTATGTTTCAAAGAGTCTACAGTTGTAAGCGAATTTCCGGATTGAAATTCAAGATACAAAGATTCTCTCGAAGTTAGAAGTTTAGTTATAAGAAAGAGAACTCGTTGGTCCTTATGAACTCCTAAAAAGACGAATCCGGCGTTTTCCATTCAAGTCACTTTACAAATCGTAATCTTAACAGGTTTTTTTTTCTGTTTAGCGATAAACCTGGCTTAGGACATTAAACGTCAATCGCTTCTTACAATGAATAAGATTAATGGTCACGGGACGTCATGAAAACTTCTATTCGGGAACAGTAGTTCAGTTCACATTCAATGCTCAGCGACATCCAATAAAAGTGGAAGAATCATGAGAAATATCTGGTCTAGGTTGCCGTTTATTCGTGGGAATGTCGGATTCAAAACTTTCCTTTGATTCTCGGCGATACAGTGCAGAAGGGAGACACGTATGATGAATACCACACGACCTCTGCTTGAGAGGGACTCATTAGTAATCCATCAAGTTGTAGCTCACGCAGAAATAGACCGCTGACAATTAACAACGACTGTGACTAGAGTAAAGCGTGTAGTTGGGACAAGATCCTCCCAAAAATGATCCCTCAAAAACGCCAAACGCCAAAAAAAACGTGGGAAGGTTAGGTGGATGAACATTGTAAGGATAGGTTTGGGTTGCACTCCAGTACTTTAGGACATTCTAAAACATTTTCTCAAAGAAACGTCAATCCAGCTTCATGTTTCTGTTTTTATATTATTTTTAGTTTTATTCAGGACGTAAAAGTTTCACCATTGAATAAATGTCTTTCTTTTCCCAGAATATCCATGGAGAAAGTCAGGAATGGAAGTAAAAAAAGTTTTTGGTTGTTACTAGCTGTTAGAAGGTGAAGAGTTGTTACGCATGAAGACTACTGATAGTGTTAAATTTTTTTACATCCCTACTGTGTTCGAGTAAAGTGGGCGTTAAACAAGTACTTTCCTTCGCATTAACAACATTATTTCACGTTGAGGACAATACACAAGAAAATGATGTGGACAGAAGTGACGTTAGCTTTTTTTAAACGTTACTTTTAGAACTTCGATCGTGATTCATTACACTCAAAACCTCGTTCTCTTGGAACTCATTGAACAGTTTCCTCCGTTTTCGAATTCCAGTGTCAAGATGAGAATCGATCAAAACGAAAGCTTTGCTGTGAAAAGATTCTCAGATCTGTAAATTTAATGAGGAACGATGCAACATTCAGTTCCTTCACAGATTCGCGTATACGATTTACTGGTATGAAAAATAGAAACGTGTGAAAATCGTTCACGTTGCAAAAATACTTCAATGGTACTTCAGAAATTGGTATGTTGTCCTCACTCACACTCAGTAGCAGAACTGACTAACGTCAGCATCACAAGTACCGCTGCCGGAATTGAACCCGACCACCTTCGCGTGACAAACGCGCTCACAACCACTCAACCAAGGTCAACACATTGCTTCCTGTTGTATGCTGCTAATAGAATGCCATATGGCAGCATGTAACAAACCTACAGAACCTACAGTACAGAACTTCACCAAATTACGTATGAGACAAATTAGCCCCTGATTTCGCTAACGAGAGTGACAATGTCAACTTTTTGCGAATATTACTAGGTCGGGATATTGTACTAGAAATGAAGTTCCTTTCATATTAAATATATGGCCCATTGCACAGGTCATCATCCGAAGTGTCTGCAACGTTACAAGAGGAGATTTCATCTAGAAATGGGATTATCTGTATGCTATGCCTGAGATGATGAGCAGGATGACAAGAAAAACAACATCTTTTTCCTAACATGCTTTTAGTTTTGCTGTTTTGTCACCTTTTTTGCTGAACAAGGTTGATTAAATCATTCTTTATTTAAATATCTGCTTCAACATGCCAAAAATAAAAAATATTGTTGTCACACTCTAATCACTTGTCTAGCACTCGCCAGAAGAAACGCATGTTCCAGAATGGTGCCTGAGAAACCCTGGATTGCATTGACATTTTGGTTCACCACATTGTCGATCGCATTTCTGGAATATGAAAAAGCTACTACTGCTCTAGAATTGAATAAAATGCATTCATAAAAATAAACTACAACAATTGAAACTTGACCCAAGAGGTCAAGGTACTGCAGAATGCGTTGAGAATGATTGATCTACAGTTGATCTACAATCAACGTTTCCGATTCCGCGTACATGACTGATCCTGATAGATTCAACTTTTGAGACGCTATTGGAGAAGAGCTCATTTCGAAAGAACGAGAACAAAGGGTCTTAGCTCTCTGAATGATCATAAATTTAATTGTGGTGCAATGACCTATTGGCGCATATTCATAGACTTTAACGCTAGAGAAAAAGATAGCAACAAAAGAAGCAAAACATAGCCGCATTACAGTGCAAATATGCTGTATTTTGGTAAGAAATAGTTCCTTTGAGACTGATTTCTACCAAGAGGTAGCTTCTGCTTCAAATTATCAGGAGGAATTTTGACATCTGCTCACCGGTATTCTTATCTCGCAACTGGGTTCGCATTTCGTCGAACAGTCACTCCACGACTCATTTTTTGGACATCTCAGCAGTGGTGGCGCCTTATTGATGCACATTGGCTGTGATCTCGGACAATCTTGCGCCTTGCACTGGATGTCTACGATTCTACAAACCTTTCCCTCTGCACATTTGACGCCAGCACATTTTGTAGAAGAAGAGGCTGTTTCTGCCGCCGTAGCTGAATTCAAACAGAATAAAAAATGTTCATTGAGAAAAGTTTCGTGAAAATAGGAGATTTCATGTGGAATATGGAGCATTTCTATGAAGTGGCTCTCTCCTGCCGTTCCTCACATTTGGCTTTAGGGATTTCGATAAAGAGGTTCAAGCTTCTCCCCTTCTTTCCTTAATTTCCCTTTTCAAGAGAACAAATCAGTAAAAGAGAGAGAGCTAGTCCATAAAATTGAAAAGATTTTGCAAATCGCGTTCATTTGCCGCACAACAACTACCTTCTATAAGCAACACTGCATTATTCCTTCCTAGTTTTAAAGAAAGTTCACTTTCTTTCCGAAAATATTGAAAAAGAGGAGGTTTTTCTACAAACGCACAGCCAAAAGAATTAGTTGGTAATAAGGTCTATTTGCTCTCCTGTGCAAAATTTGTTGCGAAAATAGAATAGTAGAATAAACTAGGCAATTAGGAAATTGTTGCTACCATAGTTAGTGGCTCGAATGTGAGTGTTTAAATGAGATAAAGTTTGGAGCGGACCACTGTAAAAATCCTAAAATTTTAGTCACCCGTTTACACGCTATGAAGAGTAGCAAAAAAGCAAGAGGAAACCACAAACATTTTACGCAGCATTTCACCTACAATGAGTAGTAGTTTTCCGAAAAGTAGATGGTGACCGCGTCGTTGTGGTGGTCATAACAGAACTCTGCGATTTCGACCTCATAATGTGTGGCTGTTGTATAGAGACTGTCGGCGAAGGAAGTTCCGGTGCTGAATAGTCCTACCAAACTTCTTAAAATTGCATAGTATCACGAAGACACGCCATAAATATTTTGTGAAGTCATCTTTCTTTGATCCAACTGGATCTGGGAAGTGGAATGAGGCACTTATGTGCTGGCTTCGTATTTGACTTACAAGACGACAAAGGGGACTTCTCAAAACACTGTTTGAAAGTTCGTCAGATCCACCCTATTCTTACCGTTTCCAACTTTTTAAATGTTTTTTACAGACACATAATTTATAAATCGAGGTATCTTCAGCTCCTTAACTTTAACAAGGAAGAAAGGAACGTATAACATTAACACACTTTCCCGTACACATTCCGGAAGAGGCTCCAGGCATGGAAGCTGATTGCATGGCTCTTCAATCATTTTACATTTTGTTCCATTAGGACACTGTACGCCGCTGCAATCTGAAGGTGGTGGAGCAGGTGGGAGAGCTTCTCCAACTCCAGAAGGGTTTTCGTTTACAAAAGGAGCCGGTGGGGCTAAAGAATACGGTAGAGACGGGATTAAGCTGGACAAGATTATTAATATTGTCCAAATAATTACAAAATAGATTAGCTGTTGTACTGACATGGGCCATGTTGGGCGTTGCCAGATAGTAGCTTAACCAATAGGACAATCTAAATTACTGATTTTTACAGGTAAAACTCTAGAAACGTAACAGAATTTTAAAAAATTGGTTATTGGAGTTCTTCGTTTACAAATTTACGGAACCGGCAAGTGCAAAGTTCGAGACGCACAAAAGGACTAACCAAAGCAGTCAACTTCATCTTGTTGTTCTTCTGAAAATGAATACATTCAAAACAGTAGGAATCAATCTGTTCACAATTTCCAGTTGATCATCGATGATTTTCTTAAAACAATGAAAAGAAGGTATTTACAATCAGAAAACTCGAAAAAATGCAAAAGAATTATCGAGAAGATCTCATGATAACACTCAGAGAGTTTATTGACGCACTTATAGGTCAAACATTTTTGACACACACTCTGCAAATCCACTCCCATAGACGTTAAGACAATCCTGACAATTACTGAGATTAAAAATAGATTATGCTGTAAAACTGAAAGAGTTCAGTTCCATCTCTCTTAGAAAATGAAGTAGCATGAAACGAAATATGGAGTGTTTAAGTATGCTTTGATCAGGAAGACATTAAAGTCCTTCCACTGCCAATCAATCATTTGTTTTAATCGTACTGATTTGTCTCCAAAATGACTGGTTTACTTCATCCTAAAATTCAGGTTTATTAGCAGAGCAGAAACTGGTCATCATATACCTGGAAACTGCAAAGAAAATGCTCCAAATGTTGGGTGCTCTATCAGAAAGTAGAATTTCGTAGTAGAAATCCACGTTTCTCTGACGAAACTTTCACGCAGTAGCTTTAAATTCTGCTGGGAATTGGCAAAACGTTGGAAAGTCACGTTCATACATAATATAATACTTGCGGAGGTAATGTTAATGCTTAATGTTCGCTTCTAGCTTTTTCGGTCGCACTCCATCCGACAAAAGCAAATTTCATCTCGTCGGTGCTTTTGAACTACTAAATTCAAGAGCTATATGTAATTTGGGTCTTATCGTGTGAAAATTTGGAAGAACCTATTAGGAAATTTCAAAGACATATAATAAAAGTAAATGAGTAAAAGCCGAAGAAGATAAGGATGATCATCACAGTTGATTTTGATGTTTCTTTTTTCCACGTTTGCATCTAATATGGCTATTCTAGGCCAAACAGTTTGCAATTTGGAATAGACCGTGCAAGGAGTCGTCAAATAGAGAAAAAGTGAAGAGACCCATCCTGTTTCCGACCAACTAACTTTAGGCGGCACTTTGCACAGGCGATTGCTAAAACTTTCCTTTTTCTTAGAAGTGAAACCAATTCATGAAGACAGCTAAAGGCATCGCCTTTGATGTTTGGCTCCATTATCAAATAAAAGTGCTTCATCAGTATCTTGAAAATAACTATAAAACATCTCGGTGACATTCGTTTAGGGACAACATAGACAAACATCCACAAGTACACCTGCAAATGTTTGTTTGTTTGTTTGACTTAATAGTTCCGTTACACCTCAAAATACTTACATGTGTCTCATGCCTGAATTCATCTTTTTCCCAAATTTTTGTTAGGATGGTTTTAGAAGCTTCTAGCCGATATCAGTCATTCTCGCTTTGTGGTGTAATCGGTGTTCCATTATGGAAAAGGAATGTTTTCAGGCGATCTTTTTTCACAACTGGACGTCCACCCAATTGGCTTCACCATAAACAACGGCCTGGCCACCATTGAAAACTACACATCTTTGCTTCCAGCTAGTCTCCAGCAGAACTCAGCTCCGAAGATTTCCTGTGCTGCTCGTGCATCTGCTATTTTAGCTGCTCACTGGCAATGATGGTGTCACCTCATACATTTACACAGCGCCACTCCACAAACTGCACGCGATCTGGTTCATGGAAATCCTTTCACGAGAGCACAACTTTTCCAACTCTTCAGATTTGAAACACTTGTGTTCCCGCGCACAGCAATAATGTATTATTGCAGATACGTCAATGACTGTTGCATCATAATATCAACACAGTTCAAAATGCACGAGTGTTTCCGAATACTCAACAAATTCAATCGCAATACATAAGACTTATACGAAGAACCCCAAATGAATACTGATTCTCCTATCTCAACGCACAAATAAATGTTTCTAATGACATTGTTAGAGTCGAGAGCGCAACGAACATGGTTGACGGATGGCTTAGTTACGCCGTAGCACTTTATTTTGTTGAAACCGTCAATGACCAATTCCTTACAGAAATGATGGTTTTGCATTCCACGTCAAAGAGTATAAGGGAAATGATGATAATGATGGTAATGAAAACAGCCGAAGTTGTTTTTTTTTTGAGTGGTAACATGAAAATTCATCCAACAATGATGAATTCTCATGTTACCACTCAAAAAGCAACTTCGACTGTGTTGCTAAGTAAAAAAAAAGACATCTACATGCTGGAGATAAGGATAAAACTAGTACAAATTAGGCTCTAAGAGTTACTTAATAACGACGCACACAGTGAATTTCGTCCAAAATTCCACATTTTTCACAGTTGTTGAGGTAGATTTTTTTCTATGTGAGAGCAGAATTTGTTATTTCTGTCCCTTCTAGTTTCTTTTAAAGGCAGCATACCACGAATCTGGGGTGGTACGGATTTCAGGTGGAGTATACGGGGTCGTAGATTATGCAGACCGGGGTGGTTCCGCTCATCTCTTCCTGAGCCACTGCAAGCACTCGGCCCCTGAATGCTGTTTTGTACGATGCTTTCTATTGAAGCGCGCCACCCTTGCACGCGTAGCGTCCCTTTCTGCCTATCGGGGCACTCCCAAATGATTTTCGACGGATCGCAGGGAGGAGGCGGCGCAAGGGGTGGAGCGTTGCAATAGATGCCGCCGTACAAAACAGCATTCTGGAGGCGGCTGTTTGCAGTGATGCAGGGAGAGATGAGCGGAATCAACTCGTCTCCATAACCTACGACCCCGTATACGGATACTCCACATGAAATCCGCACCACCTCAGATTCGTGGTATGCTGCCTCTAAAGACCAGTTGAGAAATATTCCAAATTTTTCATAACGTTAATTCACAGAGTGATTCATCTATGCATGTAATCCATTTGCGTCCCTAAGACTGATAAACAGCGATCCGGTACTAACCTTTCAAGTGAACACAGCCTGAAATACCTTGTTCACATTTTTAGCCACCCTAAAGCTAACATAGCTCTCCACTTTGTTGGCTGAAGGTGACATTAATTCATCAGCATTGTACGATAAAGTCATGGAAATCAGAAAAAAAAAAGAAAAGAAACAAAAACAGGAACAAAAACAAGAAAAACAGTCCAACACTCGAAACTCCGGGTGTTTCACATTTCGAATGGCTCATTTTCTAAAAGCACAGCCGAATTTTCAAACGGCAAAATTTTCCGCAAGGCCTTTCTTTCATATTAACGTTTCCTGGTGTAATCAACTATTCTATTTTCAGTTTTCCACTATTGTTATCTCTTCCATCACTCATGACACTATTTGCTGCCATTTTTTACCGGTGGGACTATTCTTATGTTTTAAGATGTTTTGTTTGACTTCTTCGAAGACCTACTCAACGCAACACATCCTCGAAAGTGAATGATATTGAGAATGATTTTTTTTTGTTCTTAAACGATATTGTAAATATGACCGATTTCATGATTCGTACCAAGATCATGGATCAAGATCGGGTGACAAGATGTCCGAGGAATATCACACCCATTAATAATTTGCGCGTATAACTCACTTCTTCGTTGCCTTGCAAAAGTTCCTGTTAATAATATTCAACACCAGTTGTACTATTGTGTTCTGTTACTGTGTCTGCGCTTTCGTCTGCGTGTCCGCTTTACTTTTCCAGCCGGGACAACGAGAGAAACATCACCGCGGGTACCCCCTTGGAATAGCTCTCGCACTGCTAGGCCATATTTGTACTAAGCAGACCGGCAATCAGCGTTCTGGGTTCCAACTCCATTTCGACACCTTTTGCGCGCGTCCCAGTTTTGAATTGCGGGCCCCAATCCGAAATCGATCTGTCACGAAATCATCTAGTCATTCCCGTTGTGTCGTATGATGCATTCCATTTATATTGTTCTTGTACATAGGTTTTGCCATGTAACCATCTTGTGGCGCATGTGATGATGGTAACAACTGCTGTTATCCGGGGAGGCTAGGCCGCTGCTCGGGATGCGAACAGTCGTAATCGGGTTTTGGCCACCGATGCCCGGTGCTCCTCTTGGGAGCAGACCTCATGCACCTGCTATTATCTAACTATTCTGTGCAAGGAAGTTCCACATCTAACTTTGTTGACGACCGCGAATGGCTAGAATATTTCGAATTTTTTCGTTTTGATCGTTTTGTCTAACAGTATTAGTGTAGACGTGAGTTCGATAAATACTGCAGAGACAACTACAATGAAAAATGGTTGAAAGTGTACTCCGGATATCGTCATTTGGAAGCAGAAAATCTGGACAAAATTACCAGCGCATACACAAAATTAATGAAATAAACTGGAATTTAAATGCTGCTGAAATCTTTGAAATTCAAACACTTTGAGCAAGGCGTACAAAAAGAAGCTCATGTAACTAATTCAGATCAAATAAATCACGATTTATCTTCGCTCAATCGATTTCACGAGAACTCTAAACCAAACATGGTTTGGCTAAGAGATTCATGCTAACGTTTTTCTGCTTTACCTTCATATTTTGTGGTGTCTTATCGGTGTTGTAGAATAGGTTTCGCAGCCAAGATGCTAATGTTGTTTTTGTAACGTTTAGGAACGAAAAGCGCTTTTCAGTGACAAGTGTGAGATATTTTTTTAGTGCGAGTATACTATCGGATAGTAGTGTGAGTATATTAAAATCATTCCATGCAAATATTTCTGTTGCCATTTTTTTTTCGCTCAGATTGGCAACTTTATATTTGAGCCATGTGAAAGTCGCCCAGAACACACTTCGAAGAATTTTAAATTGGCCTACTACAAAGACCTGGTTTTTCTGCTTGATGATCGCTGCGACAAAACACACATGCGGAAGGTGCGCAGGAATCAGACTGGCGGTCATCTGCTTTGGAAATGAAGTGATCTTCGATGCTATGCATGAACACTGAAAAGCAGACGGTGATTGAAGGTGCGGCACCTGCGTCTACCGTCTCCCGTCCAGTACTTCCATAAGAACAAAGATTTCTTCAAAATCTTAACACAAATAGATTCGACTCGTTAAGATCTATTTAAATATGCGCACCATGTGAAACGAATCTAAGAGACGTGCGCAGTAATGCTTGAAAACATCAAAATCTCAGCCATATAAACTACTTAGGGGTAATTGCAACAGTTTTCGAGGAGGAAATTTATTTTTAGGTGATAAACAATGTTATGTTTTGTCATTTCTAGAAAGAAGAATGAGTTCATACCAAATTAAATCTTTCGTTCGAATTATTTCAAAAATATTAGTCAGTGTTTCAAAATGGGTTTTTGGTCTTCTGCTGAATTCCAACAACTTTAAAGCAAAGAATGAATGATAGAATCTGGATATGTCCCTAGAATACTGCTTAGCACAACACACATTTCGACAAAAGATAAGCTTTTCTGCTGGTCTCACATGGTGAGGTATAATTCTTCAAAGTCCACAAGTTGCCAACCACAGCAGAAAAAATCCTTTGTTGTCAACTATGAGCATAAATTGAACCTTGAAGAGCTCACAAACACAACTTTTTCAAGTTTATTTTTATAAAATAGATAGATGGAAGAAAATAGATAAAATATAATATTGTTTTATATTCAAACAAACTCTGTATACGCACGTATTTTTAACGCTACGAGCATCAAAGTAGGTAGGTTCTATTTTTCTCTCGTAGTGCCTGATGTCGCACTGATTTTCTCCGATTTTTGTGTGCCTATTAACACGGTGATAACTAAAATCTTTTTCAGCCTTTAGTTTTACTTCAATAACTGAGTTTTCGCGGTGTTACACCATGTTTGATTTTTCACTGACTTCCTAAAGCCGGGTCTTTTTCGCTCCTCTGCGAAAGCATAGCGCTTCCCATTTGGGTTACGCATGTCGAGCTATGCAGGACTATGAGGACCCCAATGGCATGCACATGATATCACAAACTCATAGAACGATAATAAGATGACTGTAATGACGTTTATTGAACTATTCAATATCAATCTAAATAGAAGTTTACATAATCCAAATAAATATTGCTTAAAATCAGAAAACTAAGGATAGCAAAATATGTCAAACCCATACATATCAAAGGTTGTCTTGGATCTCTCTGATTAAGGAACATCTCTGCTTCTTCCACTGTTACTGCTTAATCCATTTGAACTTAGATCTGTTGACGCGAAGCCGTCAATAGCACGCTGCTGCATAAACATAACATAAACAAGCAATTCAACTCCGTCGCAGCGCGTGCGCCTATCAAGGGGGAGCACCAGATCTATTTTCAAATCCACGTAAACTTCATTCTCGAGAGCCAACGTGAACAAATTCTTGTTTCCCCCTTTCTGCCTTTTTAACATCTCAACTTTTTTTGAGACATAAAATCGTACCGTAGTTTCTCTCAAAAAAATTCTGCATTTTCTAGTAGGATATTGCAGAGTAAGTAGAGAGTACCTATTATCGGTGGTGGCGGTAATCTAATAAATACATTACGGAGAAGCTCTTTCAGCTCGCGCACTTCCACTTTTGATGACTGCAACTGCGACCGCGTATCAAATTCAAAAGATGGTGCGAGCATTCTGTTTTGAAGACCATTCACCCTTGCAATCACTTCTTTTCTAAATCGCTTCATAGCCAATATTTCCGGAGAACCACTAAACTGAAACACCAAGAGTAAAGGTAGAACACAAATTTAAAGTGAGTGCTCTAAGCTACTGATCTCCCAATCTTTTTGTTTGAATGGGTGAACCGCTTTGCGATCTGCTAATACCAAAATTTTCTTCGACAATATTACCAGCTGTGGCCACCAAGTCGACTTTCGATTTTTCAAACAGAATCTGTGAAAAATCACGTGAAGATGAAAATTTTAGCCGATTTTACTGCTTCCTAATGAATCAGAAAAAAAACAGCAGAAGCTAAAATACCAATTTTCAAATCACTGAGAAATAGTGGACAAGGATAAACGTTCGCAATGTCAGTGCGAACAAGAGTACGATTATATTACCTTTGCCAAATACCATCGGCCTTCCCAACGAGATTTGACCGCGCCATTTACTTTGAATTCACCATCCAAATGTGACCGTGAGACTACGCAAGCGGTTTCGGATTGGCGAAAGAATACGATAGCAAACTGCATTCAGGGAATATCAGTTATTAACTAGGACTACTTCGCACCTTTAACTTTTAAGCGTATTCGCGTCCTTTAGCCTACGCCTTAGGCGAAAGGTCACATAAACATGGATAAATATGTAGGTCATAGATAATTACTAACAATTCGTACACTTTGGATTACCAGCATATCATTTGCTCTCTATGCCGTCAGGGAAAACCTGTAAAGTTTATTACTGCAGCAGTCAAAGGTGACTTTTTTGAAAGAAACTTTTCATCACTTTGTTATATGGTAGCAATTCAGTCGTTTACAGATAGTTGAAGCAGTAACTTATCATGCAGTCAGGACCGTCATTCGTGATTTTGAGGAGTGCTCCTCTAAACACAAAAAAAGGATATACACCCGAATTTGTGGCGGTGATACTCGATACTTCGTAATCGCAAAAAAAAAAAATACCCTGGCAAAGTACACGCGTAGCGAACGATCTCATGCAAAGGAGCAACAAAAACTGCAATATCTCCGAGGAAAACAAGCATGAATAGCGAGTATTACAGCAGTATAATAGAGCGACTTTGTCTCCCCTTTCAGTCAAGTCGCTATCGAGGTATAGCGATCAGACAAAGTAAAAAGTCGAATATCTCATGTTTTCCTCTATCTCAAGGATTTGCTCGCCTCCTATAAGATATGGATATCTTATAGATATATCTATAAGATAAGATGCTTCCGTTCATACTAGTTCCTCTACTTGCCAAAAATTTCGAGAATAGAATATCCAGCTACTGAACTGGCCTGCTGAATCCCTAGATTCAAACCTTATTGAACTAGTATGGTGTAATATGAAGGCCTATATTAGGTGACTAGCATTATTTTATTATTTCACACGTATTTTACTTACTATACTTTATTTGATTTCATCCCACTTTCCTAAACTTCAAAATAAGGTGTTATTACGTTCTTTTGTATGTATACGTCGCGGCACTCGTACAACATTCGAATTCTATTCTTGAACATTTGGAAAACTTAACGCTGGAGACTTGTAAAAAATATGTAGCTAGCATTAAAACGCGTTTACGTAGAGTTGTCAAGTGGTGTGGAGGAAATATCTTAGTATGGCGTCAAATGGAAAGCGATTTTGAAGCTGACAATTTTGAGCAATAATATCAGTAATCTCAATTATTCGTGTTCCAATTACCAATATTTACAATACTATGCATGAACATTGAAAAACCGACGGTGAGTGACGGTGCGGCACCGTCGGCCACCGTCGCTTGCTCATAACTGCTCAAAAAAGGGAACTTTCAGGAAAACCCATACATCATTAGATTCTTCTCTTAGAGATCTATACGAAAACCGATACGATCTTGTTGAGAAAGGAGCAAAATGACGCCAAATATGCGCCAAAAAGCATAATTAGAACCTAACATAGCCTACGGTTATAATTGGAAAAGTGTTCAGAGACTCAAACTTTCGCATTTGGTCGGAACAGCAAGAGGGCGTCGTAGGCGAGTACTTGAAATTGTTGATTTGTTATTTTCTAGCCATTTTTGCGTCATTTTTAATCATTTTAATTGTTGTATAAAATAGCGGTTCGTCCTTACTTTGAACGTTTGTTGCAAGGAAAGAAGATGTCAAAACAGCCTATAAAATAAAAAGCTGAGCACAATTATTCATAAATTTTGCGAGAATTGTATTGCATATAGACAGACGAACCTCGCTCGTACACTAAAGTATCGCAAAGTTAGAAAATTCCACTTTTCGTCTTTTTCCTTTTATTTCATCTCTATTTGCACCTCCGTTAATCACCAGAACAGAGTTCAAATCGAAATAACCTAACCAAAACTCTTAGAACAGATAATGTACATTAGTTTGTAAGGTTTGTTTTCACTTAATAGATTTTCTCGCTCTATTATAACACCTTCTTTTCATAACATTCCATAAAAAGGAAGAGTATGAAGCTTACTATTAAATTTTATGCAACTTCAATACTATGCTCCTTGGCTTACAAAAATCGAGTTCGACACAGCATTTCGAATTGAATGACATCGTTTCCAAAGCTATTTTTCTATCAGATTTCAGAACCCAAGAGCAGCGCTTAAAACAGTGTAATGTACATTAGTTTATAAGGTTTGTTTTCTTCTGTATAGATTATCACGCTCTCTTATAACATCTTTTTTTCATAACTTTCCATAGAAAGGAAGAATATGAAGCTCACTATTAAATTTTATACAACTGTTTCAATACTATGCTAATTGATTTACAAAAATCGAGTTCGCCACAACATTTCGAGTTGAATGATATCGTTTTCAAAGCTATTCAAGATCTTCTTTTTTTCTATCAGACTTCGCGGCCCGGCTATTTTCGCATCTCAACAAAGGCTGGCCTATTGCACCATTGGCAACTGCAATGTTGGAAAGGCAACATTTATGTAGACGTGCCGCACCATCACTCACCATCGGTTTTTCAATGTTCATGCAGAGCATTGTATTTGGATTATGTAAACTTCTATTTAGATTGATATTGAATAGTTCAATAAACAGTCATCTTTTTATCGTTTTATGAGTTTGTGATATCATGTGTATGCCAGTGGGGTCCTCATAGTCCTGCATAGCTCGACATACCAGGAGCGAAAAAAGACCGGGCTCTAGGAAGTCAGTGAGAAATCAAACATGGTGTAACACCGCGAAAACTCAGTTATTGGCGTAAAATTAAAGGCTGTTCGCTTAACATGGTGCACATGTTTAAATAGATCTCAACGAGTCGAATCTATCTGTGTTAAGATTTTAAAGAAATCTTTATTTTTATGGAAGTACTAAACGAGAGACGGTAGCCGCAAGTGCCGCACCTTCAATAACCGTCTGCTTTTCAATATTCATGCATAGTATTGTAGTGCGGATGTGAAAGGTCTTCAGCTATGTGGAAAGTTTCTGCTGGTATATGGTTTGGTTTAGCTGATTTCTAATGGGGTTGATTGCTTCGTTTCTAAAACCGATTTTTCTAAAATCACATTTCTCTGCACGGTATCCTTGAAGATCGTATTTTTCCATTTATGGAAAATCCTGTCGTTATTTGGTTATTTATTTATTTGTTTATTTTATTTGTTTTATTTATTTTCCTATTAAATAATACAGTAAAGCGCAAGTGCAGTTGAAATGTTCTGTAATCATCTCCAAATCATAATCTGTAACTTATTTATTTTTGAATTATTTATTTTCTGGTCGCAAACCACTAGCAGTTAAAGTTGAGGCACGGTGCAATTAGAGGCCTGTGACTTCACTTTAGTTTGCTTTTGTTCTATCTTAGCCTGATCACTTCCAATTTGCATTAATCAATTACATTGTTCATATAGATTCGTAATTACATTTGCACTGTTTACTATTTTTACCTGTTGAATATATCTTATCATATAGAGCGAATATTCGGATCTCCTGACTATTTTGATGTATCTAATGACGTACTCTCAAATTGACAAGGTGATTCACTTGCCGCGCTTGTCGGTGAGACTTTTTGAGATTGGTTTCCTTAATTTGAATAAGTTCCAAGTTCGACCTTCTTTGAATCTTGGCATCGTAGAGTTTGATTGTGTACTACTTTCTTAAGCTGAACCAAGATTGTTATTGATCTTTATTCTGGCTAACGTTTCGGCGTCGTCGCCTTCTTCAGAGCCTGGAAAAATCAAAGACACGTGTAATCTACTCCCTCAAACGCCTCGTCATCCAACAAGATATGATTTAGCAAACAGATTATTTAAAAGCAACGTCAGAAAAGCAGACCAGCGCTCACCTTGATAGCCACGAAATCGTGATGTTAGCGGACCACCAGTTGTGAGAGTTGCGCCGCTAGTATTAACTAGTAACGATGCCCCCGCCTCTGACCCCGTAGGTCAAAACCCGCAAGGTTCTGATATGGCGCCAGCTCGTTGGTCACAGCGATGCATTCTTCTTTACGATTCATGATAGGACTTTTGGCCGTGATATAAAAAAATATTTATATTTTATATCACGGCCAAAAGTCCTATCATGAATCGTAAAGAAGAATGCATCGCTGTGACCAACGAGCTGGCGCCATATCAGAACCTTTGCGGGTTTTGACCTACGGGGTCAGAGGCGGGGGCATCGTTACTAGTTAATACTAGCGGCGCAACTCTCACAACTGGTGGTCCGCTAACATCACGATTTCGTGGCTATCAAGGTGAGCGCTGGTCTGCTTTTCTGACGTTGCTTTTAAATAATCTGTTTGCTAAATCATATCTTGTTGGATGACGAGGCGTTTGAGGGAGTAGATTACACGTGTCTTTGATTTTTCCAGGCTCTGAAGAAGGCGACGACGCCGAAACGTTAGCCAGAATAAAGATCAATAACAATCTTGGTTCAGCTTAAGAAAGTAGTACACATTAATTTGAATAGTTGGATATCAGGGCTTTGCCAGGAGATAGGAGGAGTTTGATGAGGTATGCTTGATGAGTAATAGAAAACTCGAGGAGATAAAAACGAGACTGTTGAAACGTCAGGAAATGATAAAAGCCTAACCAAACCTTGCTGGTAAAGCAAGAAAACACATTTCTTTTTTTCCTACACCTTTCGAAATATGCAGGATATTTCCTGTCTAAATTATAATTACAGATTCCGAGTTCGTTGTGCGCTGTATTGTATATAATTTTTTTTTTGTTATTTTAATTTATGGTTCAAGGATGAATAGATGACCTGATTCTTATTGCAATTTTAAAATATGCAAATTTTAGGTTTTCAAATAGTTTCACTGGCATACTTCGTCCGTTGTGTGTTGTGACAACTCCTTTTAACGCAACCATTGGCCTATTGTTATTTCCACTGTTCTAGGTTTTTCCTTCTATTTTGTACTGCGAAGATGTTTCTTCAAAATTTATTTGTTTTCTAAGAGTGAATCCAGTTTCAAGTGGCATTTTCTCTAAACAACCTTGACTTCAGTTCTTAATTATTACCTAAAGATATGGTGAACCACCAAAGTCAAAGTTATGCCGGGAACTGGTTACCACCTTCTAATGAAGCATCCATGGAATGTGGAACTACTACTATCCTTACTACAGTAAAAAGCCGTTTTATGAAGTTAGCCAGTTATGTTTGTTATAATCCCTAGTTATGACCGACTCTTCTTTTTAAATGTTGAAACGTTGATGTAGAACAGCAAACCAATGAATTGAATAATAGTTTAAAAGATCACTTCTACGAAATAGCAGACAAATACCACTACTACTTTCTTTACTGGGAATTGAAGTTACCTTGTCGTTGTTAGGTGTCTTATAGTGAGCATACAGACGAAAAACTTTTCATAAGAAAGTCAATTCGGGCTTCGAACCGCACCATTAGATATTTAGAAATTCTTAGTGTACCTGCAGCGGATTCACTTCTGCTTAAACAACAACAATATTTTATCGTGACATGCTGTTTTGAAGCGCATATCCCTGCACTAGACACAATGTTCATCTGTGGGATAGCTCCTTGAAATTGAAACTTCTTTGTGACCTCTTTTCGCCAATGACAGATTGTTTGCACCCAATAAAATATCGTGGGTGGTCGACCAAGCAATTAATCGCTGCATCAATTAATCCCCTGAATCATGAACTGTTTGATAAAATAAACAGCGACGTTCGGGACATTGGTGTGGACCAATTTGAAAACCTTCTATGAGGCAATGAATCCGGTGCGATGGGTAATTAATATGTCGACTTAGCATCCGATTGTCAGACGTCCATCGAGAGAATGCGATTCACATTCACCTGAACGATAGGCCCAACTATTAATCTTTCTAGTGACATTGAAATTTACTTAAAAATTTTCTAACTTTTAAATAGCTTAAAACTAAAATAACTTTCAAAACTTTTCGCATTCGATAATGTGAGCATTCTTTTGTGGATATAAAACTGCTTCAAAAGAACAGAAAAAAGAAAATTGGATTAATTATCAATTAATTATTAAATAATTATTAATTAATTAATAAAAAAATAATTTGCCTTCGAAAAAAAATACTCAGATAATCTTCTGGAACGTCAGTCACGCAAAACGATTTTAGTTTCACAATCAGTCTTGTCTTTGTGGACATAAAAGAATTTTGTTTTCGTTAAAGAGCTTCTGTAGGACTAGAGAACAAGAAATGTCAGCTGTGAATAAATATGGGTAGAAAGCTACAGCTCAGCAGGGGATTATTTATTTGTTTATTTATTTATTTATTCGCATACACAAATAGTGCACCAAAAAGAAAAAAAAAACATTTGTCTATGTCAGAATAGTTAAGAAAAAGTCGGCAAACTCATTGTCAGTGGGGCCTGGCGCAGTCCTTTTCGTGGTTGAAACGCATCAACATGTCGTTCTCCTACTCCAGAAAGTGAACAGTCCGCTCATGACATCTACTCCCCCAAACCAGAATGCTCAACATCGGTTTATTTATCTACATATCGGGATACGAACAACTTAGCCCAAGAAGGAGCACGTTGCGATTTAGAGCGAATCTGACGAGGGACTTTGAACGAAAAGGGTTCACCAACTTTCGTGATCCTCAAACGACTAACCACCACAATCTAGACAAGACCAAGCCAGCTAGAAGATGCGAAAGTCAATAAGATGAGGTTATTTGGAGATAGTATGGAGGAGAGGCGACATGACATCAGTAGTGATCGCTTTTAGACATCAGTATTAAAGCAAAAAAAAAAATCAACCGCCTAGATTCTTGGAGGAGTAACGTGAATTCGTTGTATAATAGAGTAAAGATGCGACGCTGAAAGAAAACCTTCAGTCTGAGTTTAACTTTTCGTTGCTGGGCATTCAAACTACCCCTAATTCTAATCTGTTCAGAAATTCTAAACGAAACTGTAGTGTTAGTGGCTACCTGTCTTGTGAGGTTTTACTATTGTTTTATTTATTTTTCGAAAGAAGGTTCTCATAACATCTCTGTAACACCTTTAACATTTCGTTTTGCTTTTCTTCGTTCTGCTTCTTTTGTTTCTGTAGCCTCCTTAAAACAGTTATGCATAAAGCTTAGAAATGTTGGTTTCATTAAGAGAATGCTGGGAAGGTGTGGCCTTTTTGATTTTGCCTATGTATTGAATTTGTGGTTATATATGCAGTGAAACAGTACCCCTTGAAAACATTCAAATGCGACCGTCTTGGTGAATGGGTAACTTGTTGTGTCTGACGACATTTTAGTTTTGAATATTCCCACCAATTTAGTTGACATCTAACATTGATTGACTATACGATGCATCTAAAATATTGCAAAAATATACACATAAGTCTTCTCAGAGTCGAAGTCTACTCTCAAGAAATACATGGCATGTCAGCTGTACACATATAGGAGCAGCCTTTCATCGCCTCGCTTACCATCCTTTACAACAGCTTTTCGAACAGATTTGCAACTGTAGTATAACAGCACTCTAAGCATTAAACCAGGACTGACTTCTGAAGGGATCGATGGCTACGTGACTCCGATGTTAAACATTGACTGCTGGAACACCTCGAAAAATAAGATATGAATGTTACTTCCCCAAGTCAGTTCTACAGTTGAGAAGTGAAGTTTTCATCATAAAATACCAATTGACCTTGAAATTAAAAAAGGAGGAATTTAAAGTTTGAAAGAAGAAGAGTTATTTTTTTTGTAATAGTCGAACGTTGGCGAATCAGAGCCTAACTCAATTAGCTGGTTTCAATGCGTTCATGAGTAGTTCTGTCCAGAAGAACTTAAAACAAGGAAAACTTGTTGTTGGAAAATTACGTGCATGTGGAACGACAGAACGTAAGCAGCGCCTTTATCGTCCGATCTCACTTCATTCCCTTTCTCCTTTTAATCTCATTTCTTTGGAAGCAAGCAAAAATACTACAAGGATTTAGCAAAGTCGTAGAGTGTAGTTCTGAAACCGCGGGAGAATAAAACTACTAAACATGACCAGTCAAAATTTTCTTCGCTTCATCAGATTATCTCGACCACCGTTTTACTCCCGTTGTTCTTCGAACTGCCTCTAGTAATTCCTTCACTTGTACGAGCGAGCTGTGAGAGCCGTTTAATTGTTTCTTCTTTCGTGGGGAACGCCAGAAGCATCAAACTTTTCTCCAAGGGGTTTTCTGAAGAAATCTGACTACATTGTTGACGGTCTTCCTGATGTCCGTTCAGTATCGTGTGGAACGCGGACGCAAACAGCTCCGATCCATGGTCATCGTTTAAACATATTGCGTATCCAGCTCACCTTATTCTGCTTTTCTTGGCAAAAAATGCGGCTTCTCTACTCTTCTATTTACCATCACCGATAGAGCGTCAAATGACGCTGACCGCATTTTCTTCCTGATTGCGAAGCACCCTGGTCTCTGAAGCATGGCTCAAAGAAGGAAGTACAGTAGTGTCAAAGAGGTAAGCACAGAGCTTTCTGTTCCTCGTCTTCTTCAGTACATACTCGACGATCTTATGCGCTCACCAAGCAGCTCGTCTCCTTTTGCACGGCTCGGTAGTCAAGTCGCTCCTCATGTTCACAACCAACCTGACCAAAATATGCATCATTCATTCACTCAGAAATGTTCGTTCAATTGTGCGTGAATTGGGCATCCGATGCACTTCCGTTCTTCATAAACATCATCGCTTGCAAATTCAATTCAAAAACTCGGCAATCATTCGATTCGCCTGACTGAGGCTCGATGTTGTCATAGCGGTCACATCAGCAGAACCAATGTCACCGACTTCCAGACTGATGTAATTGCATTCCTTATTATCACATTCTCCCCATTCGCATTACGTTCTTAAAAATAACACTGAAAATTTCTGGTGATACCCTATAAGATCCCTTCCTTCACATAGATTATAACGCTCTTGTAGACTTACAATTTTGGTCAAGAAGTTATAGTATAATCCTCGAGGTTCCCCTATGTGTATAGTCTATATGCTGAACGCCCTAGTTGTCCAAGACTTCTATTGCTACTTTCGTCTCAACCAATAAGAGGAATTTTAAAAATGAATGCGAAATAGCGGGATCCTACACTATTGCGATGCCTCGAGTTTTGGAACAGTGTGAGTGTGGCCATCTGTGCTAAATCTTTTTTGGAACTCTCTCTGTCCATGTGGTTGTCCCTCGTCTCATAGTTTTCAAAGATCACATTAAGAATGTTACGTAAAGGATCACCCCGTAAAATGTTTTTGATGACTAAAAGCAAGCATAGGGCAATAATTTCATTAATTTTTAAATTTTTTAAAATTTAATTTGTCATGTGGATCGGTCTTCTAATACTTAAGCACAGTTCTGCTGTTCTTCTTCTTATGAGGAACTTTCCATTACGAGTCATTCCAGTTATTTCAGTTTCATTGCAGGTAACAAGTAGAAGAAGTTGGTCGACAGAATGTTGATGTGAAACTAGTGGGAGATTCCTCTTGGATCAAGTCAGATCTTATCTTCTCGAGATTAGGTGTCGTACACTTCTCTAATGAGATGGTAGCATGACGTATCTCGGGCGGGAGCATCCCTGAAATGACATATCCATCACCCCTCAGATGTTGAGAAGGCAAAGCTGCCAGAGTATAACGGTTTCTTTCACTCCCCTCCTCGACCTAATGGATTTTCTATTCGAGTTCTGGATGGTCATCTTTGTACTGCAATTGGCGAATTCCCGACTTGCGTAGCTCAGCGGTAACAATTAGCTCAAGAGTTTCCAAAAATAAGCGTTTTCCTAGTTTTCCTCGTGCAGTCGTGAAGGCGTTCTACGAGCCTATCGTATTTCTCGTCGACGTTGCCCATCGCTGTATCTTCTTGAAACCCATCCAGCAAAGCGATAAACTCTAGTTGGTGATGGTTTCGAGACTTGAATTTTGCTCTTTTCTCTCCCTTCCGTGCGAATGAATCCTTCTAAGAGAACGCAGTGGTCCAATTCAGAATTTAATTTCAACAGTGAGATCTATCGGGCAAAGGAAAGGTCATCATGGAGCCCACCACCGAGCGATTTCCACGTTCAGAATGGACGAGTTTATTTTTGGAGCCTTCTGAGGCCATTTTTACTGCTGAAATCACAAACAGTAATATTGAAAATTACCAACAGTAACCTTGTAAAAGGTATTGGGTCTTCTCCCTCACTTTGTCAAAATTCGATAATAAGGTAGGTATACCTTATTATCGTATTTTGACAAAATTAGAGAGAATTTAGTGGAAATCAAGAATCATTATCTTACTATCGTTGTCGGCAACATCTAGCCAGACGGCAAAATCTCAACTCTCAAAAATTCCTTGCGCAGTTGCTACTCCAGTGCTCGGAACAGGTTATAGTCCGATGAGACAAGATCCGGAAGGTGCGTCACGGTCGCTTGTCAGGCCCTCCAGAAAATGCCTTCACCTTTGCTGTGTAACGTTTGGCATTGTATGCAGCTCTGCGACTTCGAGGCATTTCAGGCGTTTCTTGCTCACTTCATCTGCAGACTTCTACAGTTGCTTCATGCAGAGATTGGCGTTGACTGTCTGATTACTCCCACTATTCGGAATCAGGAATAGCTCGAGGAGCAATGCGTCTTCATCGAAGAATAAAATGGGCTAGGCATGGAGTTATTTTCGAGGCTCGGATCTTCATGGTCGAAACGCTGGCGCCAATTCAGAATAGTTACCGAACGACCACAGTGCCTTCTTCAAATGTCTTGTTGGTGTTTTTGACTGCCTCCGTTGAGCTCGCCCAAACCGATGTTCGTAGAGGATAGGGGTTCAACTTAAAGACAGCTCATCACGTCGAAAAATTTCTTACGAGCTCTCACCTTCTTGTGTACTGTTGAGAAGAAACTTCGAATACGTTCAATACCATAAGCGAACATTTGCAAAAATCTCCTTAAAAACAATTATAAAAACTCAATATCAAAAGTGGGAAAATATACGCAAAGGCACAATAAGATCTTTTCTGTCAAGCTTTCTAGGTCCATATAGAAAACTTATGTTGGGCGGCGAAGATAGCCAACATAACATAACTTACCATTGAACTACATCCTCTCATCTGCAAAAGTTCGTTTTCGATCGATAACTGTTCAAAGGAGTAGATGTTCATAGATATATTCATCTTTATGAGAGCTCCACCAACTCCTCTACTATATGCAAGTCCTTTGTCTTCACTACCACCATTTTACTGTTAGGTTGGTGAAAAATAATGGGAGTTTTCAAACATTCACTTCAAAACGCTATAACTCGCCTCAAAATCAACCTTATCAATCGAAGTAAGAACCATTACAGTCCACACAGAAGATACATGTCTGCTTTTTCCCGCTGCGTGATTGTCTGAGCATTTGGAATCCACGAACTTCTGGAAGTCGTCTTCGGTATCACCTGAGTTTTGAAAAATCATACCTCATAGGCAGCTCCAGATGCTCGAAAAAGTGACAGTCGATTGGCAAAAGGTCTGGCGAATATGGTGGGTGGGGCAGTCTCGTAGCCTAACTCGTTCAACCTCAGTAGCCTCACATTTGAACTCTGCAGCCGGGCATTGTCGTGTAGCATTGGGAGCTCTCTGTTCACTTATGCAGAGTAAAATGCTGGAGTTTCCTGTGTTTTCGTCCAGCCCCTTGCAGTATTTCACTGTGGCGGTGGCCTACCAAGGTTTCATGAAGCTGTAGTGGATTACACCTGACGCACACCACAACAAAGTCACCATGGTCTTCTTCGGGTGCATCTTCGGCTTCGGAAAGTACTTGGGAGCTTCTTCCTTGTTCATCAATTAAACCTGAGGCTACCTGCTGTCGGAAAAGATCAATTTCCCGTTACCCCTAACAATACGATCGAGAATAAGATTGTTCTTGCTGCATACCAGAAACTTTGAGCTGATCTCAAAACAGCGGTTTCTTTAAAATTCCTTCAATTAATGCGGGACTCACTTGTTCAACTTTTCACTTTTCCAAATCTTTCCAAATGGCGGAAGAATGTTGGTTGGGCAACGCGTAGCCAGAACTTCTTGTACTGTTCTAACCGAATCATCCTCGATGATTGCCTTCAACAAGTAGTCTTCAACTTCAGAAGGGGCCGCGATCTTCCTAATCTTCTTATATCGCCACAACGAAAATTTTGGAACCATCACCGCACTGTTTATTCGGTGGCGCTTCACTTACCCCAAGCATCATTATTTTTTCGAGCTGTATACGTTGTACACCTGCCCAATTTGAAGTCGTAGAAGATTTGATGAAAATCTTGCTCGGACATATTATCTTCCAAGTCTTGGTATCGACCAAGCACTGATTCTCGTTGAAAATCACTATCGGCCACAACGAAATGCGCTCAAAGACCCTTTACAGCTTCTAATATTAAAAACGAATGTTACCGGAAAACATTTGTCGAAGATAAGGCAGATATTCTTTTACTTTTTGTGAACATAAACAGTTAAACTAGTTTGAGGCGTTTACAGAAAAGTTTTTAACCGAAATTGTAGAGAAAGAACACGCAAATGCAAAAACATTCGCAAAAAGCTCAAATGGCAAAGATACCCGTACGCTACCTTTAAACATTTCATCCGTCATGTCTATACATACGTGCACGGCCCGCAGTTGGATTTTGGTATTTAGTATTGTCTTGAAATCATCTACGATTATTGCTAATTTAAAATCTATGCCTTATTCAGTTTTGTGGTGCATCTCTGAAGAAAGAAGAGGTCCTACATACGGCGTCCTGCGTGGACCGTTCAAACCACATCCAAACACTTCTCCATACTTCCATTTCTGCTTTTTTTCAACTGTAACTATTTTATTTGTATTTTTAGTCTAGTAATCTTTAGCGGGCAACGTATTCTATGCTTATGTGGATTGCAAACGCCGTTGCTAAAAAAACAATCCGTTACAAGTACACTCGAATCTTTAACTCCCATAGTGTGAGCGATTACCAGGAAAGCTGGCGAGGAATTTCAAACCAGCTTGTCCATTAATATGGTGCAGACTCGCTGCTCGTAGAACAGCGCAAGTGTTCATGGGTAAAAAAGCGACAAAAATTTTATTAACAAACGTCCAATAATTCGACGCACCCTGGTTTCATTAGGCGAATCACGTATTCCTGGCATGATGTCACAAGAAGCTTCGCACCATCGGAAAAAGGTGTTTTCAAATAAAGAGCTCTACATTTCTTCAAAAAATTGCAAGTTTTGCGGCATTCCTATGTGTCACCCATAAGGTAACATGGACTTTTTCGACGTGAATCTTAGTGAAATCTCAATGCAGCTGTCAACTATTGGACAATCTACGGGTTCTTCCAACCATTGACAAGACATGGGTTTTGAGAGCTTATCTTTGTAGGCACAAGCGCCTGTTAATGTTCCGACTCCTTTATTACGGTTATCCTTGCTTTTGACACTGTGTTTTCTTTGTTCACTTTACTGAATCAGATAGCCTGAGTGAATTATATCGGCTACAAATAAACATTATTGAGTAATCAGAGGTAAAAAAATACGAGAAATTGCTTCTTTGTCTCACACTCATTTGTTTTTAGTTTTTGAAGCAACACAGTTGTTCGCTTTGGAGTAAAGATACATTAATAAACTATGCAAATCCTTTGACAAATCAAATGTTAAAATTAGATGCTACCAGGTTTCGCTAAATCTTTCACTTTCAAGTTTTGTATTTTAATTGCGCCTATATATATTCTACTCTCTTATATGCGAATCAACAGCGTTGTATAAGAAGCGCAGAAAATTTCACCTATTTTTGTTTCCAGCGTTTTTTTATTCTCGCAACTGTGAAGAGTAGAGAACAACGATAATGTCAAGGTTCGTAAGGACACAAGTGCAACGGAGGCGCCTCCGTGTCGCGCGTACGCTACATGCAGTAATTCCATTCATTTATCACGACCCTACGACTATTTATGATCGGTGACTTTACGGAAATTCTCTTGCGGTGAAAGTTATCAATCTTCTGCGTGACGAGCGCAAGTCCACACGGATGTTGCACTTTTCTTAAGGTTACTGTCGCCTTGTGTCACCGGGAAGGAATTAAATAGAATATTTCCTTAGATTAAAATTTTCTTGGATTTGGTCTTCAGAGAAACGCTGTCGACCCTAATAGAGGAATTCAATAGGAAACTTATTTTACGGTTATATGAACCAAATATGCATAGATCTATTTATTATAATTAAACAAAGAAGACTTGTGTTATTTAACATATATGAGCGCTTTTCTCAGAGGAATGAAAACTGTACACGAATCCTGTCATGACATAGAAGCATACAATTCATCTCGATAGATAGTTATTAGGAGTGATTGTGCACAAAGTTGGAACTCCGAGTTCGAAGAATAAGATCAGTAAATGCCTCAAAAGCGTGGAGCTCTTAATAAACTTACGGCATATGCTGAGCTCAATTTGTAACCTGTAACATTTAAAAATTATTTTGCGGTGAGAATAGTTTTTATTCGGCATAAATACTTTTTGGCCCCTTCGCACCTGGAATTAAACACCTCCTACTATCTTTTATTCCTTATGTTCAACGATGAGGACACAATGAGGAATGTTATTAGGAAAATGATTGCCAAGGTTGTACTAATGTGTGGTATAGTACGCAGTTTACACCTTTCGTCTATGTGATCTATGCGATCAGCACGCAGAGAAACGAAATTAATAATCGTGGCACGCTAGTGCTCTTGGCCGTTACTCATTACTAAGTTGTGTTCTCCACCACATTAATACTGATGCAAATACTAAACATGCTAGCAGTAGCAAACGTACGCATTCGGAAATCCTCTACATAGGCTGTTCGGTGGTATTTAGCCACTTTTCACTCGTTCACTGTATGTATGAACGAAAGTGTGAGGAGATTTCTTATTCTTTATCTCATAGATACATGGAAGAGACCCAACTTTCCTTCTTTGGATTAGAAATTGTTCCTGGACATATGCAATAAAAAAGTAACCAGAGATGCTGCAGGCATACGATCGGCAAAAAAGTCGGTATGATTGACAAAAAGTGCTCCCACGCTGAGTACGTCTTGCATCGCTTCGAGTGCGTTCTTGCCCGCTGCCTGAGACCCGCCCTACAACAAATCCGGTGGTAACAACTAAAAGATCTTTTTACTTCCTGACCATAGCTGAGATAAGCTCCAGTATGTAGTATGCTGACCATACCCGTAAACAAATGAGAAAACCGTTCTCTGCCTCTTATTCGCCTTTTCTATACTACAAAAATTCTCATCAAAAATTAAACGGTTATCAGGTATAAATGTATAACCCGTTCTTGTTGTAATTCCCACCAACTTCGCTATTCTTTCTATCGTCAACTTTTCAACTGAAAATACTATTTAATATTTTAATCCGGTCTAGTCTTTGTCACTAAAATGGACCACATGAAAACATTTCTTTCCTTCTTCATTTTCGGTTCCAGTTCCACTTTCTAGAGAAGACATTGAGCTTTTTTTCAATTTTTGGTTCTCACCAGTGCAAGAGGATCTCGGCTCCTTTTATGGTTGCAAATTGCTCCATTCTGCTTTTCTCTTTGAGATATTATTGTACCAACTTAAATATTTCGTTTTGATGTTTATTGCAGTTATCATCATCCAGCGTATCCCTCTTCTTCCCAAACACAGCTAATTTGTTGAATAATACCTACATTAATGTTCTTATTTTGAGATCGATATATGAGCGATTTCAAATAAAATTTCCTGGACACCAACGTGTGAGAATAACATAGCACCTTTACTCGCGTTGTTTATCGAAATAGCCGAGCGAGCGCCAATAACTCTTCCAATTGTGTTTCTTTCCTCAGCGACTCGCGAAAAGATCGTTAGATCTTTCTTCAAAGGACTTCTGACCATTTTGTCGATGATTTTCCTGCAGTGCGTTAAATATCAAGTAAAATCCAGTTATTTACGCATCTGATCCAAGAATGGTAGTTAGTCATCAGGTCCCCGGCTTATTTATTTCATCTTGTTTGGCAAACAAAGTCTATGTCGTTCCTAACCGCCGTAGGAGAAAACTTCGAATCCTCCTTCTCAATCGCTTGATGCAGGATATTCCTACCATCACCATTTTGATAGAGCGTCAAATGATCCTGATCGCATTTTCCTCCTTCCTGCGAAGCGCCCAGGTTTCTGCACGTTGTAAATGCGGTGCTGTTGGACAAGTGAGCAGAGAGCCGGGCGTACTTAATGTTTTTCGCTACATCCTCTCATATGCTCTTATGCGATGTTCTTAGAAGCTTTCCAAGCCGCACATATCCTTTTAGGCGGTCCGATGGACAGATCGCTTCTCATGTTCACGACCAACCTAACCAAGATGTGCATCGCTCATGCACTCAGATATGTTCGTTCCGTTGAGCGCGAATTGGGCATCCAAGACCCAACCGCCTCTCATAAACATCATAGCTCAGGGATTCAGTTTGAGAACAATCTTACCACACGTTCGTTGAAGTCGTCAAGCGTTTATTCCGTCTGACTGACGCTCTATGTTGTCGTGATGATTTCATCAGTGAAACGAATAGTTGCCGATCACCGATTTTCATTCTCATGTTATCCCATTCCCTGTTATCACATTCGCACCTTTCGCATTACGTTCTTGAAAGTAGCATCAAATATTTTTGGTAATGTTGTATGATCCTGACGGATAATTCACATGAATATGAATATGAAGCACTTGTGGAACGGTGAAATTTCGGTTACGGATTTGTCGTACAACTCTCAGATACCTAAATATACTGAGTAGAGGAGCATGGGTGTTTAGGGCTTCTATCATCGCTCCCGTCTCTGTCTAATCAATCGCCTTCTCATGGTTGGACGTAAGTTTGGTCATGATCCTCACAAAAACAACCCCTCCCTCCCTTCTTCCTATCGTTCTCCCATTCTCTTTAGTATAGTTGCTCATTCACCAGTTAGAAATTATATAAAATTTAAGGACTTAATAAAATATTAATAAAGGAATCAATCATCGAAAAATCAATAAGTAAAATTAAATAATATAATGAACCATTGGTAAAATAAAGTAGAAAAACTATAAACCTACAGCATTTTCAAGCCATTCAGTGGTGATTTTAGCGATCATCACCAACCCACATTGAAGATGATTACAGAAATTCTACGAGTTTTCGAAAATATTAATGAACGTTTATACCTTGAATGGGAAAAGGAACGCCGAAATGGTAAGTGAGGGAGGTTCCTACAGAGGAAGGTTTGTGCTGTCAAGTAGTTGGACTGCCGTTCTCAGGGAAAGCTTGTTCCTTTGAAAACTAATTGAGAAAAAATTTGGGAATTTTAACAAGCATGCAAATTTCTCAGCTAACATTCTGAGAACAAAAAAAAAAAGAAAAACTAAAACAAGGCTCTAGTAGGAAATATTCTCCAATATAATATATTTCAAAACGAGTAGGTTTCGTTTTTCAGGGTATGAGCTGAGTTATTGGACTTTGTTTGAAGTCACACTTATTTTGACGCGCGTGCTATAGGTTGTCCAATTCCGTCTGAAGCCAGCTGGAAAAAAACCAGAAGTAAAAGGAAAATTTCGCATTTTTATTAACTAGGTTTCGAAAATTAGGAAACTTAGAAACGCCAAATTTCCAGAAAAGAAATCGCCAAGAAATCTAGAAAAGTCTTTACAACTCTTCGAAGTTACACTGGATAAATCACTTGTAGACGTCGCTATTCAGCAGCTCGTGCATCCTATATTGCACTAACTTTACCACTATTTCCAAATAAGGATGGCTTTTTTGCGTGGATTAATGAAGTCGATCTTCTTTTTTAGAATTACAGTGTCAAGTGTCATCATGGAATGAAAGAAGAAAACGGAATGACATCGGAAGTGAGAAGTACGCTTAACTAACGTTTTTACGCTGAATGCAAAAATCTCGCTCCAGTCAGAGATTGATCCCTAACCTCTCAGTAAAAGCGTAGATATCGTATTGCGTCATCTTCCTGCTTTGCAAAAGGCGTCCACCTCTTTGCAGGGTACACGATAATTTTTTAAATAAAAACGAGGATCTTCAATGTATTGAATTTGCCTTAACGAAGGAGCGCCGAAGCAATGTGAATGTATGAAAGAAAAGAAGGCTGACTTCCATTGTCTCTTCGTAATCAATACGAAGTGCTTGGTCAGTTCCATTTCTCACATAAAATAATACAGAAATACAAAAAAGTGAAATATTCAGATTAGTTAGTTGTGTTAGTAAGTCATTGTTCAAGCACTAGGAGCACACTAGTTCCGTCACCAAAAGGACAAAGAGCAAGATCTTTTTTCACTTTGTGGCTTGTGTGCCTTCATTGCAGCTTAACTTTTCCTACTGTACAGGGTTCGAGTCCTTCTCAATCATTTACTCAAAAATACGACTTTAAGTAAAGGACAAGCATCAAGTAAAACATCTTGCGGTCTCCTTCTTGCTGTCATTCCTCTCTTAGAACCTTCTGTTGAGAGAACCCATCATACGCTTGATCTCCTTTAAGTTGCCGAAAGTGGAGCACAATGGAGTCTCGTACTCTTGCAATACTTCGATATTTTCCTATCCTTCGGTCTGTTGTACTGAAGCATGGCTTTCTTTCATTCAATATTTACTCAACCGTGTTAAAAGTCCTTGTGAAGAGCTCGTAGAGGTCAGATAGTAGGCAGATAGTTTTATGGTTTCCACTCTCGACTTCTCTTCTTATAGCACAACACGGTCCTGCTCCCCTTCCACAGCTTAAAGGCATCACCCCACGAATCTGAGGTGGTGCAGATTGCAGGTGGAGTATTCGTATACGAGATGGAGTTATTCCGCCCATTTCTTGCTAATTGGCGTAAAAAACGGTTCGGAAGACGCGGCGACGCACAAGGCAGGCGCGCTCCAGTCGAACTCCTTATAGAAAGTAGTGCCTCAAAACGCCTGAAGCCGTATCTTTCGGGCCGTTTTTTACGGCAATTAGGAAGAAATGGACGGAATCACCCCCTCTCCATGGTCTTCCATCCCGTATACGAATACTCCACATAAAATCCGTACCCTCGTGGAGTGCTGCCTTTAATGATCTTGCACTCCGACAAGTAACTTGTATTGTGTTGATGAGTGTTGCTGGCAGATTCCTTGAGTGCCTACATTTTATCCTATCGTGACCAGCTGTCGTGGATTCCTCATTGACATGATATCATGTCTTAGTCGCCGCTTAGAGGGTAGACCTGTGTAACGAAATATCCATCTTTTTTTTTTAGGCTGGTAAGGGGAAAATTGCACTAAGTTGTCGAAAATATTAGAAGACAACAGTACTTTTTTCCATGTTCTTTTCTCCGTCTGTAGCTTTTGTCAATGTTGCTCTCCTCTCTTGAAGGCCTTCCTATATTACACCTCTGCAAAGCTTTGCGAGCTCGGAGTTGCTTTGCTCGTGAGTTTGAGGTTACCTTCAGTTCTATCGGCTGCACACTAGCGTACTAGCTCGAGAGTATCTGCGGAAAAGCGTGCCTCTTGATTTCACAGCTCTTGGTTTCGTACAATCTTTAAGATGTTTATGAGTTGCATTGTTCCATTGCAGTATCTTCCTAAAAATGTGTTCACAAAGTGAGAAAGTCCCAGATAATTATGTTTCGCTCACTGAACCTTTTCCTCTTTCCGTGAGAAGGAAATTCTTTCTCAAAAAAATCTTCTGGCCCGCGAAACCCCGATTCAGGTGTTGACTGAGTAGTACATGTTCGTAGCCAGACACGTATTGACTGTTACGCCGACTCTAACAATTCCTCTGTTGTTCCTAGGAGCATTTCTTCTTTAGTGTCAAATACGACGCCCAGTAGATGACATCGTCTCGATTCGTCAATCCTACGGGGTTGTACTGGATTTCTTTGTCATGGAGCATTGAATTTTCAACTGCCGCTTCTGAGGCTACTGTACGTGCGCCACGTTAGTTGCTCGAAAGAGTCGATGTTCATTGTCATACCTGTCATTAGTGAGAACTCTCTTAACCTCTCTAGTGTTTCACGTTCCTAAGAACAGTTCTTCTCCTGCATACACTGCATTCAGTGGGTGGTGTTGTTTCGTTCCCGTTAGTCCGACGACGCCGTACATAATCTTACTGAATTGGATCATAAAAACTTCTATGGCCGTATTAAATCCAAGCGTACCTATGTCGTTACACAGATCGTCATCCTAGTCGTCTTCCGGTTCGACGTCCCAGACGATTCACGACTTCAGCAACTACGTCTTTGCAGCACCAGTCCCTAATCCGAAACCAACAGACTATTACTGTGTCAAGCGTTAAATTTAAAAACACATGACTAGGTTACTGTCCTCCAATACTATGGCTTTTGTGAGGGGATGTTGGGTCCTTCGTGAAGAGACATGTGAAGTTTATTTGTTGGAAATCCTCAAACCGCCTAGTTACATCTTTCGGTTACGCTTTTGGCCGGATCTAGGGATGTTATGAGTCAGTTCTGATAGAATAGGGCAGCCCCATCTGGACTCGCAAGGCAGGGGCGAGATCATTCCTGTCCACGGCCGGCCCGGTATCCGCCAGCTGATGGCACGCAACGTAGCCTAGCGACTAATTGACTTTTATCCCTCCAGTTAGGCTTGGAAGTCAGGAACTTTCGAAAAAAAAGTTTTTGCTGCAATAAGAGCTCCTGTCTGCTTAGGAAACGAAAACAATTCTTGGTTCATTAGTTGGTGTGCTTGTTATGGTGTCATTGTTACCACACTATTTGCATAGGTAAAACCATTAATTTTTCACTGTTGTTTATTCAGCCTGTGCCATTTCCTTTCAGAAAACCCCAAAACCCCAAGTTCTCAGCGATCTGGATGGACTGCTAGTCAGCTTAGGCTTATTAAGCTTGTGACAATAGTGAGTCGAGAAATACGTAGTTCTGAAGTTGTAGTACAAGTGAGAACCAATAAGAATTTTTGTGGACAATAACTCTGTGTCGACGCCCATAACATAGAAAACCTTGATGTCAACGCACTATCGTACACGGAAAAATAGATTTCTTCCTTCTTCGATTTCGATTTGTGAATTCTTCACAAATGTGACAATAAGGGTCAATTTGATGATATATCATCATTGACACGCTATCAATCTTTTGTATAGGCTTGTCAGAGAACGGAAATGAGATAGTTGTGCGAAATACCCAATTAGTCAGTATCGTGAAATCCAAGCGGGAAGTAGCATACGTATTTCTTAATATTCTGTGCCTGACGTAGTGTTGTTAGTGCCACATTGTATACGCAATGAACAATAACGCTAGGCAGAAGACATTATCATGTTTTCTTCAAAAACAATCCGAAGAATAACGAAATCTATTTCTTTATGCTTCTCTTGAACACAGTTCATCCTGGCAATCCGAGAGGAATTTAAATAAAACATTGGGATGGCTTATAGAAACGTTTTAATTAGATCTTGTAGATAAAATCAACAAGGCACAGAATTTTATTTTCTGTGTCGAGAGTGTTGTTAATGCCGTCATTTATTGTCTTCATATTTACATAATGCAGTTCCTAACAATTAGACGGGAACTATGAGCAGAAGCGAATTTTTTTTTACGTAATGAACAAACGTGAATGACTGTCGTCCAAAAATCTGTAAACAAGACTCTACCAAACGGAGTCGATCAAATCAATCTAATTAATTCGACGAAACGGTGATTACATATGTGAAATGGAAATCGATAAAGGCTCATGCGTTGTAACGCTCTGTAAAAGCCTGCGGTTCAGCGTTTGCTTAACCCCTCATGTAAGTACAAATCCTGCTATTTTCCACCCTTCTCTGTTCCTCTCGTCGCCCTTCATCGTTTCCATGAAAGGGATAATAGTTCGAATGTTCTCTCGTAGGCACACTATAGCAAAACACAGAAAGGGATAATTTTTTTGTGTGGTAATACACAAGGAAATAAATAGTACATAGACAAATTACTGAACAACAGCGCCCGCTTTCAATTTTACATTTACCAGTCCCACTTGTCACTTACTAGCAGAATTAATACACGTGACCCATTCTGTAGAAATTATTCATGTGGAGCATCATCTTCCTTATGTGTTCTCTCATTATTACGCATGCATCCATGCGCAATCCATTCATGAAGTTCACATATGCATGAAAGGTGGCCTGGGGTATTCCTCATGAAATGAGTGGTGAAAAGAAAAGGAATGATGCTTGAGATTAACTTAAATTTCGGGCGCCTTCAGAGCTCATGGCACTACCGCTCATATGGCATACGACTTCGAATAGATCGGTCCATGTCTTTCCGTGGACAAAAGGGTATCTGCTTCTTCACGTCTCATAATTCCATCAGGCTACCATTTTTGTCAACATTTTCACTATAGTTCTGTTCCACGTTAAGGCATTTTCAAAAATATCATCTGGGAGTTTGCTCCTAACGTTTCGAAATCTAGTTTTTCTTCGCTCCCTCCATACAATATAAATTGTAGTTCCTCGACCACAGTTCAGCACTGTGGAAGCGAGAATACCTCTGTCTGTTCGTTTGCTTCCCGAACCGTTGTTGCATCAATTATTTTGCCCCATAAGAATGTGTTAATGCTCAAGACTGTGATACACTTCATGATTTAAATGGTCAGCACCCATAGTTCTTACTATTGCGCAAGCTTTGCGTATATGTTTGTGGATGTGGAGGGCATGGCGCAGTCGGTACGAAGTTTGGCTTTAAATGCACAATTGATAATTCTCCACTGCTCTAGCGCCTGTCGCCTCTCCGGAGTCGAATTAAATTGGCGTTAAATCACCAGATAACTTAATTTACCAGACTTGTCAATGAGGATAAGAACACAGACTTGACACATCGGGTCGTCTTCGCAAGTCATTGCAAGGGTACGTATGCATTCGTAAACCTGAAGCGATTCTGAATTGACGTCGAATGTCTAGGCGCATCTCCATGAGATTCATCAACACAGTGCACTTTTTAGACATTCATGAAGTGTCTGTTATCTTTTCTCCTTTTAATAGAACCTATCTTAAGCTTTCACCTAATTTATTTCTGAGTGGGGCGGGTGTAGCGCAGTCGGGTGTAGCGCAGTCGGTAAGAGGTTTCGCTGTCTGAACTATCGATCGGAGGTCCCAGTGCTCACCAAACCTTTTATTCCTCCGGGGTCGATAAACCAGTACCAGAGTTCTCTGGGAGAATAGATGTACTGACTTGACACATCGACTAGCCACCGCAAGTCATTGTACAGGCCTATTACACGCTCGTGAACCTCAAACGATTCTGAACTGAAGTGAACGTGATGACGCACGCCAAGCGGATTGTTCAACGCGACAATTTATCCTTTATCTTTTGTTTCTAAATTTTAGTTGCATGCGGCACGATGCAACATTTCTGTCAAATTCTCATGTACGAGTTCAAATCCGGACGCGGTTCGGCCAAAAGTGCCCGAGATTTCGGTGCTGTTCAGGGCAAGTGAAATGCAGAGAAATCACTGTTCTGCGATCCCCATGTTCGACTTTCTTCAAGTCTTAGCAATCTGGAGTTGAATAGTGTAGTTCTATTAAAAGGATAAAGGATGAAGTCACTGGCGTATCTATTCACCTGGGATGCGCCTACGCGTTTTATTGGAATTCGTAATCGTTGAGGTTTTGGAACGCGTGTTGGCCTATACAATGACTTACGGGGGCCGGCTGATGATCAAGTCAGTGTTTTTATCCTCCCAGACAAGTCTGGTACCAATTTATCGACTCCGGAAGAATGAAAGGCTTGGTTTGCACTAGGGGGGTTTCGAACCATCGACCGTGTGGCTACAACGGACCTCTAACCGACTGCACCATACCCGCCCTGTAGTTCTATTAATTAGTATCAATTATCAAGAACTCTTGTCCTGATGGGTCAGATGCAGGGGTGCATACGCATTAGTTACTACTAGGGGCGCAACTAAAACAACCGTCGTGGTCCGCTAACATGACGGGTTCACTGCTATCAAGGTGAGTGTTGGTGCGGTGTGCTTCTCTGACGTTTTTTTTTAGCTATCTGCTAAACTCCCATGGAGTGACGAGGCAGGTAGATTTCATATGTCTTTGATTCTCCAGATTCTGATGAAAGCGAAGGCGAAAACGAACGCCGAAGTACAGATAGATATTAACCTTACTTTTCTAGGAAGACTGTTCGGCGTTGGAAGACAAATTTCCAGTGAGTTGTAATGATTTCAATTCTTCAAAATATGCAAGACAGTGCGGAAAATTGTTAACGAACTCAATTACATTATTTGAGATCAGGTGATGTAGCCTGTAAAAGCAAAAAAGGTAGATGAATTAGAACATTGCACATTTTAAGACCAGCGAAAAAATCAATGAAATTTTTTTTTTGGAATTCAAAGCTCTCATTTCACTTCAACAAACAAACTTGACAAGCTACAAACAACTTCCTTCTGAAAGGGATGTTTTAAGTGTGGTTTTTGTTTCCATTAAGGAAATTAATTTTGTTCGAGATATTCCATTCTAGAAACGGTTCCTTGCGGCCACGTTTTTGTGAGCGGTAGTCTTTGTTAAGTCTCTTGAGTACAGGGAAACGCTACAATTAGGACCTTTACAACTTCTAGAGTGAACACTACAAATAGGACTGTTGAAGGTGTAGGTGTCCTTATGAGAAGGAAGATTGCAGTACCAATTCAGTCATTCCTTAGCTGATTAAAGCTATAGAAAATATTTTAGGGGGTTGAATGAAAATGGTTGAAATGAAAAGAAAAAAGTCTCAGTCGCTGTCGCGAACGTTCAATGTTACGACCTGACCAAATAATGCGCATTTCCTGATTCTTCCCACATTTCACTGAAATACCACCGCACTAAAAACGCGGAGTTTACTGCTTTGAAGTCTCATTGGTCGATTCGAATTAAGAACAACGGTAATCAATCGTAGCTTGTACGGTTAATGAGGTTCCATGACAATCGCGAACGAATTAATCTTCCTGAAAGACTTTTGAACATCCATGCCGGATCCTTGTTGAAAAAATAGCAATTGTTCATTGTTGAAAATGAGTCCTCAATATTTATATCATATACAAACACATGAATTTTGTAGCAGAGTTTTTCCTTCGTTGAATAATTATTTTTTATCTTTTTTCTCTTTTTATATACCTGTACAAAGTTGATACACGAAGCAGTAGAAGAATTTCGTTGGAAGAAGAATAGTCTACATCTAAAGAGCAAAATATTTTATTTTTATTTTTTTTATCAATTTTTTAAATATTTTTATATGCATCCGAGTAGTTTCACGATTTGAGAACGCAAGAAATAGAACTCTCGAGAAATGCTTGAACTTTTCATATCAATATGTATAATGTTCACTTCCTATTTTTCCAAACAAGGACATGATACGAAGAACTTCGGAGCCGTTGGACAGAAAAGATCCTCAAAAACTTCAATGTGGCAACAGACTGAGATTATATGATCTTATGGTCACTTACATGCATCATTTCTGCGACAAAACGATTTTCAAGAAATCTTGAAATTTTGAAAAAAGATGACTTCATAGATGCGGTAGTATACCTGACGCATTCTTCAGATAAAATCTAACTACTTAAGGTCAATCCGCACCAAGGGAAATTCTTACGAATTTTTGAGAGCGAATATCGCATTGGACACTAGTCAGTACATAAATAAGTAATTTAAAGAACGGAGGGAACAGTTGCAAAGAATCTTTTGAGAGGGAAGAAAACTTCGGGTATCGAGCAGAGAGAGAGAGTAAATGACTCGATTTCACCCACATCTTTGCAATATGTCATGTTTTTTTTTCAAAGTGAGACTACATATTTTGCATGTTTTTTCATCCCTTTAATTCTTCACCCCTTTCTAAAATGATAAATGATAAATGATGACAGGAAGAGCTGTAAGTGCTGAATCTTTGACTTTGTGCTGTACTTTAAAAGCTCTGTATTCATAGAATAAGAAGAACAACCTTTCATTAATCGCCCTGTTATTGACCTAATATTGTATTCCCCTTTTTAACGACCTTTTTATTGACCTAATATTTTATTCGCTTTCTCAACGCACTGTACTTTACGTTGTCGTTTGTAGTGAACAAAGAAGAGAGGGGAAATCTCTTTCAATGATATCCAATGGAAATAGCAGCATTTCAGTATGATACGCTCCGACACATGTTGTCCTCAGCAAATTCCATCACAGAAACCATTAATCGCCATTTTTTTTTCTCTCGAAACAATCTTGATTACATCAGAATCGTACAGTATGGAGCCGAAAAGGCTCGTCATTTGAAAAGTGCCCTCTCCACCCCCTGAAGAATCGTGAACCGCGTACTGCGAACTGCGTAACGCTACGTATTTAAGTGCGTTCAGGGTGTAAATGACTGTGGGTGTTTTGTTTAGTGCAAATACCTGACTTTGTTGTGTTCATAACGTCGAATTTGTTGATATTACTCACTGCATGTTGACAGTTTTTCAAAAATCATTTACTCTAAAGAGGAGCATTACATCAAATGAATAAATATAACTATAACAAGCCGAATAACTCTACTACAAGTATGATTGAATCCCATAAGTGACACTTCTTTGCTATTTCTTTGTCATCACTACTACTCTTTACTATAATTCGACTGGGGAAACCCGAACAATTCTTCTCCTCTCAAAATTATGTGAGGAAAAATCTTTTTTGAAACAATTACTGCGGAATTTTTTTTCAATCTATGTGTGCGCTCAGTAAAAACCTATTAGTTTCTTCATTTGTTGGTCATGTGTCAACGTCTAATGGGTTCCTTATATCACAATGACGCCTAAAAGCTCCGATTTTCTTGAATCTTTATTATTCCCCCATCTGTCCATTCGTATATGACTTTCTCGCTTCATCGGCTGTTTTTACATTTTTTCACGATAATGCCTCTCGTTTCGATTTTCGCAGTAAAAAGCTGTTGAAAAGGAGAACATGGAAGGGAAATGGATCCTGCAAAAAGTCTTGTGCTAACAAACATGACCAAGTTAGAGTTTCGAAAACAAACTTTGCAGTTGCATTCGAACTTTTGGAATTATTCTATTCACATTTTACTACAATCAAATATCTCCAGGTAATTGAAGTTGATCATCTTTGCAACATTGAGTCCTTAAAATTTTCTAATCTGCCTCCATGCGTGAGCGAAAAGTCAATCCTTTCCCTCATTTGGTTAAAAAGTACTATCAATTTGAAGAAATCCCATCTTCTTAGTTACTCTATATCTTATTTATCTTATTAATTTTATCTTCATATCTTCCATGATGCAGCATCTTTCATCTTTCGAAACAAAAAAAAACGAAATGTGCTTAAGATAGAGAAGAAAGGTCAGACAGAACGTTAAAGGTAGCATACCGCGAATCTGACGTGGTAGAGGAAAAGCTAGAGATGGGGTTGTAGATTGCGGGATTCGGGCTGGTTCCGCTCATCTCTCCCTAATCATCGTAGGAAATTATGTGGAAGGCTCAAAGGAACAAACACTCCTGGCACGTCAGATCCGTGGTATGCAGCTTTTAAATTATAATCCGAAATACTGTCTTACTTCATTGTAGAACTCAGTGGCTCATGCTGTAAGCAGAGTTCCATTACTTGAAGAAGGAACCTTGGGATTTCTTCTAGAAAATCACACTACAAACAACATTTCTGTAAATTTTGGCGCCTGTACATATTTGTTCGCGGAGAAGAAATTGAATCTGACCATTCTCATCTCCCCGCCCCTCAATGTTCCAAGATTATCCAAGAGATACAGTTGCGCGAAGTCTATTAAAGCCTAAAACTTTGCTTATTTTTGAATTTTCTTCGTAATCAGCGTTGATCTTTGACAACAAAATAAAAGGTTTGCTACGAGTGTCCTATCTATTCGAATTGTTTCTTAGCACCATCAATCAATGTGTTCAAATAAAACTTCTTTGGTCTTTCTCTTCTTCTCTTCCCCAAACGTTTTGCTCTTTACATTTGCCTTTTCATACAGAATTTCTAGGTTTGTTGCCATTCCTCATACTTCCAATTACAGCCTTAAGAGAAATTATTTTAGCTTTGTACTTAATCCTTTCACCACTCCGTAGACGATAAATTGTTACCAGACTTGTCTGGGAAGATAAAAACACTGACTTGATGATCGGGCTGATCCGTGCAAGTCATTGCAGTGCCCAACACGCATTTCAAAACCTCAGCGATTACGAATTGGAGTAAAACGCGTTGGCGCATCCCAAGTTTATTGATAGACTTGTGACTTTGTCATTCTTTTTTATGGATCACAATGCGGTGGTTCCAGAGATCAGCGATAGAAGAATAAGGCGCACGAAGTCTACGTGCAGCATCCGGTAGTCAGTATGATGCTGGATGAGAAAAAGAGCCATCACAAGTAGAGTCTTCTGGGTCACATTTGAAAAATCTCCGAAGAATCTGGTTTGAGATTTTTTCGCGGAAACCGGAAACAAAGGGGAATAAAAACTGCTTGCATTGCGCAAATATGAGTATGATGAGTTCGTTTTTCAATCAGATAAATCCGTGCGGTTGAAGTTGCGCAGGTCATCGAGAAGAACACTGAAGACTCTCTACTCTTCTTAATTTATTTGAGCTATTAAGCGATTGCGATTCTGACGCAATGTTTTATTGCTCTCCAATGACTGTTTGCATGTTTTATTGTCCTACATCCATCCTAAGTCGTTATAAGATCGTCCCCATTTATCAGAATCAGTTTTACTTCTTTTTATTGTCCAGAGAACAGTCTGCGCGTTCGTTCTTATCATAATTAGAGAAAAAATTAAGCATTTTTACCAATACTCTATGCAATACACCTCTGAAACAATTTGATTCTGCTGGGCGTTAAAGGGTTCACTAGAAGAATAAATTTGAATTAGTCATGTTATCCGTTTTAGAGAACTCACTAATTTGAGCCTTTTAGGCTTCATGAAGCTTTTTTCTCGAACCTCATCTACTTATGTCAGATCCAGAGTGATCCTTACAAAAACGTGTGCGATGTAGAAACGAAGAGTTTAGAAAAAAGCAGAACTTTTACTCAATATAATGAAATCTCGCGTTGTTATCATCCATCCACATGCGAGACGTTCCAAAAATTTATGCACACACTAGGCTTAAAACGTTTTTTCACATGACAAAGCGACGGATCATCGGTGATGGCTTGCTTTGAGCTCCTCCCTCTTCCAGAGCGCGCGGAACACTCCCTGGGGCTCTTTTCTTCTTGCTTTCTTACGGGATTTCACCATTGCAGTAATATGTTAGTCTTTTCTCTATTTCAGAAATTCCTCCGGGAAAAGTGTGGTTATAAAGTTAGTTAGTAGTTAATAAGAGTTGTATTTTGAGATTTTACCAGAACTTCCGATTGCAACAAGCGCTGATCGTAAATATTCGCACGGAAAAGTTTCAGGAAGTTTTCCGCAAACTGCACGAACCCTCAACGAGTATCCGAGCACGTACGCCGTCGTCACGTTATAGCAGGGTCCAAACGACATGAAGGACGGTGCTCCTGCGTAAGCGGCTGCGTTCGAAGCGACGCGGTGGAGCGTAACGGTTAGGATCGCAGGAATACCCTCGCTAGCGCCATCCAACGCTGCTGCTCGCTATGGTCTCACGTCGATTCCAACCGCCCCGTTTCGAGCGCAACCGCTTACGCAAGTGCACCGTGCTTCATGTCATTTTGCACCAACTTTACAAAATGTTTTATGCCGCCTGTATATCGTGTTTCCGGAATGATATCAGTAAAGTCTCAATTGGGTGTGTCACCCCAATATTACTGAGAGTATAGTCAATATAACTAGCCGCAGTAATGGTACTTGGCTTCACGAAAGAATCTAGGAAGGACAGCGAAACCATTCGCTTCAAACATTCAAATGCGCAGAAAAGGCGTTACGTGAAGGTATTCCGTTATGCATGTTGCACTATTTCACGTTTGTTATTGACTTGCTGGTTTTACTTCTAAAAAATATTGCTGCGCCATTTCTTTAATCGGAGCTGGGACGAGGTTTTAAACAACGTCGAAGCTCCTTTTCTCAATGTTTTATTTTACTCCTGTTCCTGATTCACATAAACGGATTTCGTTTCGATTTTATTCACAGACAACGACAAAAAGGATAAAGGATAAAGCCACTGGCGTATCAATCCACTCGGGATGCGCCAACGCGTTTTAATGGAATTCGTGATCGTTTTGGGGTTTGGGGAATCGAGGTTTTGGAACGCGTCTTGGCCTTTACAATGACTTGCTGGGGCCAGCCCATCATCAAGCCACTGTTTTATCCTCCCAGATAAGTTTGGTACCAATTTATCGACTCCGGAGGAGCGAAAGGTTTGGTTTGCACGAGGGCGGTTTCGAACTATCGACCATGACTATAACGGAACTCTAACCGACTGCGCCACACCCGCCCCTCAAATAGCAATGGTGCACCGGCAAAAAAGAAAAAAAAATAAAACACATTTTGTCTGAGTCAGAACATTGAAAAAAAAACCGAAACCCAGTTGATGGTCGCTGGAACCTAGCGCAGATATGAAACAAGTTTGAGATCATTAACAGCTGTTAATCGTTTCGTACGCCACCCTTTCTTCCCTTTTCGTTTTTCTTATTTCTGTATTTCATCCACAAATGCATAATAATCCAGTCATCCGACAAAGAGCGGTAATATTCTTCGACGTCACTGATGGTGCTCCTCTACCTTAATTTAAACTCCACTCTTCACTTCTCTTCAGTTTCCTCGAAACTCTTCTCGTCCAACAAATCTCCTTAAATCCCTGTTCTATTAACCGTTTTCAGATGGGTGTCGAACTAGCTACTTGCGGCGCTATAGCTGCGTCAGGCACAACTTTGCTACTATCACTAGCTATGATCTACTCAATGCAGTCTGAAATCTCGTCTATGTGGTCGGAGTTAGATGCAGAAATTGAAGAATTTAAGGTGTCGTGGAAATATTTTGCGATCCAAGGACTTACATCCAACATGCTTCCTTGTACTACAAAATGTTTAAATTTGTAGGCTCTTACAAATGATTCCTGGGAAGCGATGCTAACACTTGGTGTCGGAACCCCGTCAAATCGAAATCGACGACAATACGGAGGCTATGGAGCGAGCGGAAGAAATATGCAATCGTCCAGCAGTGAAGAAAGTGAGAAAAACTTGCGAACACAATCCTGCTCCGTCTGTTAACAGCAGTGGAACGACTTTTTTCCAGAGTTGCCTACGGCTGGAGTTAGGCGAGGACTATCACCGGTGATACCTTTGCTACCACCGATGATCATAACACCGCTGTTACCTCCATACTGCCAATGTTTTCTTGAACCCAGTTGTCCGCCGGGTCCACGTGGTCCTGAAGGCGAGCAAGGTGGCCGTTTCTTTCCTCTTTTCTCTTGGACCGTGGTACTGTTACCCGGCAGCACTAATAACAGTGAGAGTAAAAAAGATTGGCACAACTTTTTGATGGACTTCTGGAAGAATTATTCTCACTATTCAGAAACCGCATGTGTGAAACATCAGAACACATTTTATTACTTCCATTTGAGTTTTCATAGAGTGGAATTCTTGCATGAAAAATACGAAAACGAGCAAGTTTAGGACCGGATGGCATTGACGGAATTCCTGGAGAGCCTGGTTTCGACGGCTTCGATAGCAAGAGCATGCCAAGACATAGTTTAATGCTTGGATGCATCCAATGCCCACGAGGTTAGTGCTGAAATGATACACGATAAAAATGACACAAGTGAATGTCTCTTAAAGGCAGTGAGTAAAAAAATTAACATATTGCGGATACCTCAGCGAACCCGTAGAGTTCAAGTTGTTGATTATGGAACCCAGCTAGGCTCCGCTCAACTTTCCCTAATATTCTTTATAAACGGCATGGTAACGGCGTTTGTTTCTACAGGATCTACGAGGTATGATAGACCACGTCCCCTTTTACAGGTTCCAATTCCCTCAGCAGGGTATCAATTGTTCTTACATGAATAGGGTGGTGAGGATGCATAATTGACCTTCGACAGTTCGCAGCGCATGCACAGGACAGGTGCGTCATAACTTGCGTCGTGCGAGGCCGTCTTTTACGCCTTTTTTACTACGAATAAGTTGGGCGTGGCCAAGCTAGGTTCCATCATGTACAGCCGAACTCTGCGGGTTTTCTGTGGTTTCCGTAAAACGTCAATTTCGTGATAGGCTGCCTTTAAATTGATTTATTCTGAGTTAATCTCCATCTAGGTCCACCAGGGGAGGCTGGAAAGAATGGACCAATGGGGGTGCGTGGTATGCGAGGTATGAGAGGATTACCTGGTGTCCCTGGACGGGATGGCACTCCAGGCATGCCAGGTGAACAAGGTCCACCCGGACCACCAGGACCCGATGGGAAACCTGGAAAACCGGGAAGGAAAGGAAACGATGGCGAGCAGCCAGTTGGTAGAAAGGTTTGGAAGATGTGATGCCTACTCATAAATTATGGCGTTTGAATTGATTGATTTCAGGGTATACGTGGACCACCTGGAGAACCTGGAAAACCGGGTCCTAAAGGATACTCTGGTCGATCTGTTCACATTGGTCCGGTTGGTGACCCAGGAATGCAAGGTAAAACATTTGCAGTAGACTTTATGGATGAATTTCACAATTCTCTCATTTTCTTCTACTCTTCTTTCTTTCACCCTCTAGGAGTTGCTGGATTCCAAGGGGCTGCCGGACCTGATGGTGAGCCAGGACCCATGGGACCACCCGGCGCTCGAGGAAAAGACGCTACGGTAACTTTTTTTTCATTTATAAATAAATAAACAATTGATATTGAACTTTTAAGTACTGCCACTGTCCAGCTCGAGGAGATCCCGATGGACCACCACGTGATTCTAGAAGACCTCTAAATGTTTCGGAAGACTCCTAGATCATATTTGTAATCCGCATGTGGTCCTATGTGTTTTAAAGGATAGAGCAAGCATGGGACAGTGCCACACCATTTAAAAACTTTCATAATTTTATTATATGTTGTGTATCATTTTTCATATTTTAATTTATTTTGTATGCTGGAGTTGTACTTATCTGAAAAGACTATCCAATTATGGCTACGATGGTGCTTAGGGTCTACAAGATCGCTATTTTATTTCTTTCGGGAAATTACTTTTTTAAATTTATTTCTACATAAATTTCAACAATATACATACTTATGTATGGAACTTTTCTAAAGCTACTACGTCATCGAAGAATGTCCTTTAAGAATTACTCTTGAGTCAAGTAGTTATTGTTGGTAGACAGGTTTCCTCGCAACATTTTATAGATGCTTTTTTACTTGGTAAATAAACAGACGTTTATTAACTTCTGACGAAAAGCAACAGCAACTCCACTACATTCGCTACTTTGTTATAAAAATATTTCGGAATTCTTTCTAGACGGTTGGGTGCTTCATTTCTGAGCACGTCCCAACTCGACCACATTCTAGTCCCTGCCGTAGCGTTGGCCAGAGGGCTGAATATGTTAGCCCCCAAAAAGGACGTATCGAGTGAATCCAGTGTTCATTTCCAATTCGGATCGTGGGACCTCGATATTTAAAAACACCATGCCAATAGTACGATGAATCATCAATCCAAATGGTTCTTATATTTAGGGGAGAATAATGGCTTAAAGTAGGAAGCATTTATAAGGTTCGAAAAAGTGATTGTTTTGTGATTAAAAGAATCTGAAACATTCGGTATGTGTCCTTAGTTTGAAGCAGACGCGAGGTTGTTACAATTTTTGTCATTGACTACCGTTTCGGCGAAATCGCCTCGTTAAGAGCCTGAGCGTGATTTATGCAATCAAACGCCCTGCCCGCGAGACAAAGAAAATCCTAAGTTTACTGTCCATTCTCATAATGCTGCAAATCTTACCTCATGATTCAGAGCGGCGCAGCAGTGACCTTTGTTGCCGTCGGCTATGGTAGAGAGACTTCGTCTCGGCAGGCTCAACCATGCCACAAAGGTGTGCGGCCAGTAGCCCGGTCTGGGGCCTAGGCTACAGGCTAGCTAAGTGAGGAGGTAGTACGGCGATTCCGGTGCCAGGCTGCTAGGTCGCTAGTGCGACAAGCCGACCGAGGACAACACCCCCGTCGCATCATACTGCTGATGTCTACTATATGTTCTTTAGAAGCTAATGCGTCCCCCAGAAGCGACGCACATTGTCTTTGCCCTGGCAATGTGACAAATATGCAAGGGCTACCGGCTAGAGGACGGAGCCGGTTAAACAAGTTAGTCCGGCATCGCCAACAACATCCAGTGCGCTTAGCAACACTTCACATTAGGTCGCTTATCGGAATAAGTCGTGAACTTGCAGAAAGTCTCAGAAAGGCCGTGTTGACATATGCTGTGTACAGGAGACTCGCTTTAAGGGCTCTAATTCAAGGGAATTATGGGATGGCTACAAGCTCATCTACCACGGCACATCAAGTCGTAATGGTGTCATATTGAACGAGAAGTTCAGAATCGGCGTCACAACAGTGGATCGACTATCGGATCGCCAAGTGGCTGTTAAAATAGACAAATAGACATAGAGGAGGGAAATTGCGAGTCGTCTCTGCTTATGCGCCACAGGTGGGCTGTGGTGAAGAAGAGAAGGTGTGCTTCTGGGAAGATCTGGAGCAGTATGTCCTATCTCTGAAAGTAAAAGAAGCACCTATAATCAGAGGAGACTTCAACGGGCATGTCGGTTCTCGGAAAGACGGCTTCGAGAGGACACGGCTATTGAGCTCGTAACGAAATAACGGAATAATGACGGGTTGCGAATCCTGGAATATGCTGTTGCAAGTAGCTTGATCATTGCTAACACGCAGTATTGGAAAATACAACCGCATTTGATCATGTACACCAGTGGCGATCGTGAAACACAAATAGATTTCTGGATTTTATGCCGATGGGGTTGCCGACCTCTGCAACATTCAAAAGTCATCCCTACAGACCATGTTGCCGCTCCACACCATCTCATGGACTTGAAAATCTTCCGTCCAAAGAAGAGGAATCCAAGGACTGGAACGCAGCGCATCAAATAGTGGAATCTGAAGGGAGGTATTCTCCGCAACCGTGGCTCCATCTACACTTCTCCACCCTACCTGTGGTGTGGAGGAAACGTGATCGTCTACTTCCAGCGTCATACGCTTGACCGCTGAGAACACTCTGGGAAAAACGATACTAGGTAAGACCAGTATGCAAAAGGCTAAGTGGTTTTGGAACGAGGACGTTCAAGTGGTAATTCGTGAAAAGAAATCCGAATAGAAGCTCCGGTGGAGGACACGTCAATCCGAAGATCGTAGCGCTTTCCTATCGGCGAAGAGGGAGGCTAAGAAGACAATCGCCTAAGCGAAGTCAGACCACTACAAGAAACCGCTAATAGGTACGGCATGCTAGATACCAGAGAAGGCGACTGGGCAGTGTATCGTTTAGTCATTGCTCAACGTTGGATATGCAGCGCACCAAGATTGTTAAGGGAGCTGATGGCGCCCTTGGGCGTCGCTTTGGCCAGATCCTGGAGAGGTGACGAGAGTACTCAGTTGTATAACGAAGAGTTCTGCCATCCTCCCATCCCAACTGTTTCCAACGTCGAAGGTCGTGTTTTGCCAGTTAATGCAGTCGAAGTCAGTGCTGCGCAAAAACTAAGTCGAACAAGGCAACCGGTCATAATCACATACCTACTGATGTCTGGAAAGCTGCTAAGTGATCGCAACTCTATTTAACAAGATCGTTGGTGAAGACAGGACTCTAGACTTTTGGCAACCGTTTCGCCGTACCTGCCTGGAAAGGAAACGGAGACATTGCTGAGTGCTATTCTTATATGCCTATACGACTGCTGTGCCATACGATGAAGGTTTTTGAGCGTGTGCTGGAAGCTCGTCTGAGGAAAATTGTTAGCGTTTCACTCAACCAGTGCGGCTTTGTGAAGGACTGCAGCACTACAGATGTTATCCATGCTGTTCGCGTCCTTTGTGGAGAAACATCGAGAGAAGAACCGCGGTTTGGATTTTGCATTCCTTGATCTCGATAAACCTTTCGACTGTGTCTCAGATGAGCTGTCGATGGATGTCAATGAGGTGGCATCGCATAGAGTACCAGAAGAGTACGTGCGGTAGACTAAGCTGCTTTATGCGAAGCCTACAAACGTTGTACGGCGTGCTGCTGGAACAAGCAGGCCATCCCCTCACAAGTAGGTGTTTATCAGGGTTCATCACTCTCACCCCTGCTGTTCGTACTGTACATGGATACGATAATGAAGGGAATCTATCATCCGTGGACCCTACTCTTTGCCGACGATGTCATGCTCGCGTCGGAGTCTCGAGATGATCTTGAACCACAAGTACATCCTTGGAAAGATCCGTTGCAGCAACACGGACTGCGCCTCAATCTGTCAAAAACTGAGTACATGAAGTACGGAGCAAGGATAGAATATGGTTCAATTCGCGTCGATGGCACCGAATTAAACAGGGTGGAGTGTTTCAAGTACCTTGGATCCAAAGTGACTTCCACAGGCGACATTGACCAAGAATGTCGAGCACGCGTTAATGCGGCATGAAAGGAATGGAAAATGACAACAGGCGTACTGTGCGACAAGAAAGACCCTGTTTGACTAGAGTCGAACATCTACAGCATGGTTGTGCGTTCTGGTTCCCTTCACGGATGCGAGTGCTGGCCGACGACGAAGCCTTGGAAAGAGTGTTGCACACTGTGAAGATGCGGATGTTGAGGTGGACGATAAGTGTAACGCTAAAAGACAAAGTATCCAACGACACTGTACGCTCCATCGTCAGCTTCGTACCGATAACTGAAAAGAAGAAGAAGCGCGACTGATATGGTTTGGTCACGTTTTGCGGCGAAAGCAAAGTTCTGTTGCCAAAACCACTCTGAAGCTCGATGTTTTAGGCGTGGGGCAGCGCGGCAAGGCAAGGATTGCTGGTTGGACCGTATGAAGCTAGATATGATAGATGCGCGCTTTCGTAGGGCTGATGCGCTGGATCAAACCAGATGGAAGACAAGCAATAGAAAGGCGGACCCTGCAACAACGCTGGACAAACGCTAGGAAGAAGAAAAGTGTCCGTTCTCATAGTACAAGTGGAAGTGTGAGTCTCACCTTAGGATCGGAGGATTTCTTGCTTCAGCTACATACCCGTGGGGTGGTGACTAGCGCACTTAAATGGCAACCTTAGATAAGGAGCGTGTTCCTGGGTAATATAGAGCCATTCCTCTTTGCTATTTATCTTTTGGCTCTTGGAATGCATCCAAAACCCTTGCAGACCGCTTCGCGTGGCACTATGGTAACCTTGACTTTAGAAGTGGAGTCACGTGATTTCCTCTTGCTGTCGAGGTGTTTTTTTAACCTCGAACAATAATGGTCAAGCTGTTTTTCCAATGTATTCGTCACCGTACCGCATACAGAAAATCAGATAAATAACACATGAACTCATGCAATCACCTTCCTTTTTATCCTTTCGTATTTTTCGGTATACTCCAAATGCGGTCATATAGACGATTGCGTATGAGTCTTTGCTCAAGAATGCCAGGAGGGGCTCTACAAAGGCCGCATATTCCATTCATTACCTTTTCTCAGAGACGGCCTGACAGCAGCGCCAATCTCATCGAATCAAACGGTGAAGGTATCATTATTTGAGTTTCTACTTTTTTAGTCACATTGGTGTGTAGCGGATATTGACGCAATTTTCCTAGCAAGCTTGACTGATTCTTCTCTTTCCTCTCGTCCTGTACAAACGGAGTGTTTCGGGACATAGATCACGGGTATGAGCTTGGCCCACTCAATTCCTCCTAATCCTCTCGTCCTGAAAAGCGGCGTGGGAAACTGTTTTTTTTTCCACGAGGTTAGTGGAAACGCTTCCTCCTTGTAGTACACGCGCCAGCTTCATGAGCGGTGGAAGACTAATGAAATTTACACACTAGCCTTTTCGAATAAAACCAATAAATAGGCAGCTAAGGGGACCGGAACGTGCACAAGGAGGCGCGTGTTAGTGTTCTAGTGTACCTCGTAAAAAAAAAAACTGCACCATGTGATCATTTTCACTTTTCGTATCAGCACTTTATTACTTCAAGTTTACTTCAGGGAAAATAATGATATTGGAATCGTTCAGAATATTAAAGGCAAACAATAGCAAATCAATGTAATGTAATGTATAATATGTACACGGGCATAGTCAAATGTGTCAAGTAGGGTGCGTGAGCGCGAGAAGGTCACAGAGAGAAGAGAAGTGTGTTCAAAACAGGGAAAAAGTTTGTTTTAGCAAAAACGTTGCTTTAACACTCATATTCTAAGTTGGTATGGGTGTAAAATTCTGAGGGATTAATATAATAGTATGATAGGCAGCTTTTCCTAACAATTCTTGAAACCACATACCCTATTACGGCTCGCTTCTGGATCTTTGTGAGGCGCAGATCGAATGATATCTGCTGACGCTTTGTGCAGAGAACAACCATCTTCTATTTTCTAGGATGACATCATTTGTATCCGATAATAGATAAGTGATAGCCGTAAAATAATAATATGGATAATAAAAACTGCTGATGGCCGCATTGACCAATTTCTTAAACACGTAATTCGCTTCTAAGCGCATGGTTCCTTTGCAGTGTCTATAATTCACGCCTTTAAAGGCATCACCTCACGAATCAGAGGTGGTACGGATTTCAGGTGGAGTATTCGTATACGGGATCGTAGATTGTGGAGAGAGGAGTGTTTTCGTCCATTTCTTGCTAATTGCCGTAAAAAAACGGCCCGGAAGATACGGCTTCGAGCATTTAGGCCCGCTACTTTCTACAACGAGTTCGATTGGAGCGCGCCAGCCTTGTACACGCGCCGCATCTTCAGGGCCGTTTTTTACGGCAATTAGGAAGAAATGAACGCAATCACCCCCTCTCCATAATCTACTGTGCCGTATACGAATACTCCACCTGAAATCCGTATCACCTCAGATTCGTGGGATTCCTTCAAACTTTTACATGATAGACTGTCATTATTGTAATGAGAGTTAACCTTCTTTATCAGGCTGGAAATCTCATCTTTTTTCAAGCTTTCAATCACTCTTTAGCGAGTCATTGTCGTCGGTTCCAGATAGGAAAAGTCTATGCAGGGTCAAACGACAGCATTTATCTTAAAGGCATCAGGCATATTCCGGGCCGTTTTTTACGGCAATTAGCAAGAAATGGATGGAATCACCTCCCTCTCCGTAGTCTCCCATCTCGTATACGAATACTCCACCTGAAATCTGCACCACTTCAGATTCGTGGAGTGATGCCTTTAATTAGATTTTCCAATGAACTACCGTCTGGGGTCGCTACGCAAGATACACGGAGGAGAGTTGGAAAAACAAGACTTCTTTAGGTAAACGTCCAAAAAATTCAGTAACATTGTAGTTTTTTTTTTAATTTCGCTATGAGAATGCCAAAAAGAAAATTAGTCTTATTTATTCTGTCATTTTGAAATTTAGTGATTCGCTATGTACAACCAGACACCTTTTATTAACTTTAAACAACATGTTAGAAAACCCTCATCTGTACTCAAACTGAGCACGTGTCGTACCAAATTTCGCTCAAAAAAGGACAGTTTGTGTTGTTAATTCTGTGATGCAATTTAGTCTCTGAGCGTTCTTGCTCAATATTTGTTATTGTGCTCCCGTGTTCCCCTACCATGTGCGCCTAACATGCAAGCAGCTTCTGAATGTCACTATTTATCAGATCATTCACCCATAAAAGTTTATGGCTAACTTAAAGGCTTCCGCTGTTTGTAGATAACCCAAAAAGGAAGGCCATCGTCGACACGTGCGATATCGCACCATTTTGAAAACATTCAATGCAGCTGACCAAGAAGCAAAGATCAGCTTACGTGTTCTTATGTATGTTAATAAGAAAAGTATAGGAGCTTAATGTTAATTTTATCCTCTTTCCCACGTACTTCTTCAAGGTTGTAAAAAATACGTCAATCATAAATTGTCGCTTGCAACAAAAACACATTAAGAATCACGTTCTTGCTCCGATTTTTCTATCGGAAAAAGTAACTAGTCGTCAAGATTCAATTATTTTTTTTACAACTAAGACACGAAATCAGAAAAAAAAAATGCTCGGAAAGAACAAGAACTACTCTCGATGAAGTGAAGAAATTTAGGTTTCAAGTTGGCGACCCCATTGAATATTCTTTCTGACCTCGTAAAGAGCCGTTTCTTCTGTTTAACCACTCTAAAGCGCACTTTTTAGATCACAAACTAAGCGAAAGTTGATTTGCTAAAAAGCTGACTGAAATCTCAAAGTTCTCCTTTCTGGAATCAACCTGTGTCATTAATACTCATTGCGAGACTCAGGTTGTCTTTAAAGACTTCACCCCACGAATCTGAGGTGGTGCAGATTTCAAGTGGAGTATTCATATACGGGATGGAAGACTATGGTGAGGTGGGTGATTCCGTCCGTTTCTTCCTAATTGCCGTAAAAATGGCCCGGAAGATGCGGCGCCGCACAAGACTGGCGCGCTCCAGTCGAACTCCCTGTAGAAAATAGTGCGCCAAAACGCCTGAAGCCATATCTTCCGGGCCGTTTTTTACTGCAATTAGGAAGAAATGGACGGAATCACCCTCCTCTCCATAATCTACTATCCCCTGTAAGAGTACTCCACCTGAAATCCGTACCACCTCAGATTCGTGGGGTGATGCCTTTAATAGAGATGACAGAATCCTCAAATCCTCGAGGCTTCCTTTGTTCTCAAATCAAAATACTTCACGTCTATGCCTGATTTCTACATACATATATCCTCCAGAATACGTTGCGATTCTATGAGGAAGCACAAAATTCCACCAGGAATTCCATCTACATATTTCAGTTTATAACAGGCATAAGGAAGAGATTGAAAAATTTGTGGGGTATTAAATATAATCCACTACATACTATGCTCACATATCTTGGATCCAAAGAATGAACGACGGATGTATACTGTATCAGAATTTGTCAATTGCTTAAATGATCTCCACGATTTTTTAAAACCCCCACCTATCTTCTTTTATTGAGTACCAGAGTACATAGCGTACTTTCTGGATCGCCTTTTATAGCAACCTTCTGATTATTATGAAAAATTAGTATTTCAGAAGTCTCTTGCTGATGATTATTCCTCAATAGGTTGTTTATTGTAGTAATTATCGCTCTATTTTACTCTACTTATTTTATTATTACTTATTTTACTCTACTTCTTACTCTACTCTACTATTTTACTCTATTTCTCTTTCGTATTTTTCAAATTTTTACTTAAGATCATGACTTACGTCAGTGCACAAATTTGCATGTACCTACAGTGTGACTTCAAAATCGAGCTGAACGCTACAGAATCCATCAACCGCATTAATATCGGATACGGCGCGAGCACCACCACCTTTCAGGAAGCGATGGTTCAAGACGTTTTGAGAAGGCAACGAGGACCTTGAAGACATGCCTCAAGGAACGCCGCTAACTGAGTTCAGAAACGCTGTCTTAGTTGAACTGAACGAGAATGGTCGCAAACTTGTACTGAAATACCACAGCACTTCGAGTGTGATGAAGCGACGCTGCGCAAACGGCTCGACGAGCTCGGCTGCACAAGAAAACTCGATCAGTGTGTTTCTCACCTATCTGCGCGTCTAACAAAGTGGTGCGTTTCAACATTTATTTCAAAGCAAATTTTAAAAAACTATCTAATAAACGTGGGAAGTTTTGCTTCATCCAAAATTAATCATTAGTCTAACTGAATATAATCTTTTTAGCGGGCAAAAAGTACCGTTCCTCAAACGATGGCAAAGATGACCTCTTCTTCTCCTTTGACTCTAAAATCCCCGAATTCTATGAAAGTGGGTTGTTGTCTTTTATTGGTAAATAAGAAAGTGTTATTAATTCATTTAGTGAGTATATTGTTCAGTTTCCTGGTTAATGAATAAAAAATTTCTGGTTGGAAATTCTACGTGAAAAACGACACTAAGTATTTCGGTACCTAATAGATATCTGGTAGATGTTGAAATAGATTTCTTTTCCCAAATTCTTCAACTTCACCCAATGTACCAATTTTGTTGGAAAAGGATTGTCCTATGGCTTGGTCATTTCCTGGATGCGAGATCTGAATAACCAAGACTACACTGATCCTGCACACTAACGAGAAGCAATAAGTAAAATAAACTCACTTCAGTGAGCAAGAGGCGATACAGCTAACTTTCGCGCAAGCACTAATATTCCATGAAACAGCTTTCAAATTCCATTTAGTATCAGGGACTTTCTGATATCCTCAAGTGTAGTAACAGTTGCGTCCATTACTACGACAAATATTTGCCGCGGCTTGATATTTATTGTGTGGATTTCTGAATAGAAAACGCTACCATTGTGACTAAAAAATAACTTGCTTTTCCTCGCAGAAGAATTACGAGCAAGTGGCCAGCGCGAATGGATTTCAAGCACCCAATATCCTTCTTGATATCAGCTGTCTGGTTTGTCTCTTCTTTCTATGCACTTACCAAATCAATACTACTCGTATACATCTTTAACTCAATGACGACTTAACTTTTTTAAATCTTTTTGCTACAAGAGAGAAAAACATTATCTTGTACTTTTTCACATTCTTTTTTCTTACGGTGGTGCACGAATGCGGTTTCATTCGTAATTACGTATTATATCATGCGTCTAAAATGGCTACTATCCACTCGTGAGTGTGTTAAATTCGAGTGGAATCGTTTAAGAGACTGAGGCATTCTCATCGAAGCCACCTTATATCCCTTTGTAAGGATGTGAAGAATTAATCTTTAACGACTGTAGATCACTAAATTTCTCTTAAATCTTTATAAAGTCAGAGTAGAAAGTCACTTTTTTTCTTCTAATGTGTGATTGTTTCCAGTGATGGCTGAAAATACCGAATTCGGGTGTAGCGCAGTCAGTAAGAGGTTGCACTGCACAGCCGACGGCTCACAACCGCCCATCCATCCTTTCGGGTTCTATAAATAGTTAAGAAACATATCCGGGAAGATAGAAGGGATCGGATCGTCCCCGTAGGTCAATCTGAGGCTGCCCAGAGGCTAGTTTACAATTTCAATTCAGAATAGTTTAAAACTGGGTAAACCACAAACGATTCTGAATTAAAGTTGAATGCCTAAAGACATTCTCATTCCCCATTAACTCTGTTCACTTTATCCATCATCAGCTTTATGTTTTAACAATATCAGTCCTCTTGCGAGGGTATGTGATCCAGTTGGGCGATTCTGTATGTAACTTACCTTTAAACCCCTTTTCATGAGCTTTACAAATTATTTTCCTTTTTTATTACTTAAAATTTTCCTTCTATTGATCAACATATTGATCATCCATGCTCTTTTTTTGTGTGTTCTCTCTACAAGAACACATTCACGCACCAAACCAGCTCGGCATATTTTCTCTTCAATCAGTCTTTGATAACCTCGACGAACGATAAGGTTCATGACGGGTGCGTGTGAAGAGGGTCCCGGTGCAATTTCGAGCATGCCCGGTCATACCTCTTCAGAACATTTAACTATGCTGCGTATCCTAAAGAGATTCAATTTTGTTGGCACTTAAATAGCTGACTCCGATACCATTACATTACATACCGATAATCGTGCGTTACATACCATTACATACCGATAATCGTGCGCTGCATCATAGGCTAGGATATAATCCACCATCTAATAAATTGTTTTGGAGAATCAGACACATCCATTGCAACTTTGTGATGTGAGGTGAACTTGCAATAGTACCAGAAACAAGAGAAATCGTCACGTGAAATATGAGATAAGAATGTATCTAATAAATGCGTATATAAAAATTTTCGTTAAAAGGGAACTTTTCTTCGGCAGTTCTTCGCATCTTTGTGGCTAGAAGAACATCTAAGACGGTTGTCTGCGTCTTCATGAACGATTGGATCGTGACCTCGTCGAGGTATGTTCGCGTATCCGCCGGCATATCCACTAGGCACGTTATGTCTCGGCATTCGCGGAAAATCTGCCTGGACCTTCTTTACCGTTTCCCGTCCATGACGAGCATTGGTCACTTTTATAGCAGACGTTAACTGGCTCGTTCTTAGAAAACCACCTGATTCAATAGAGAATTCTAAATTGGTCGATTGCTACGTGTCACGCAGAACCGCACACTAATTTTGATGCCATTTCTTCGTTTTAGAAGAGGAAGAGTTCCGAATATCTACCTCCATACACAGTTCTTTTGCGATCCAGAAAGAACGTCGCTAAAGACCCGAGTAGACGTTGTTCCTCCTGAACACTCTGCAATTTTACGAGATTTTTTGCTGTTTTGGAATTCAGAGCGGAGCAGAAATGGAATGGGAACTGCCAAAGTGAGGGGCATGGGTGGCTAATACCGATGCTTTAAAAAATGGAATTTTTCACTCGTGTAACTTTCGAATTTTCCCCATTGTACTCTTTCGTTCTCGACACAAAGTCGTGAAGCTGACGCTGCGTGACCTCCACACAAATTCCTGGGATTCTAAAACAAAGCACACTCGTGCAAAACTAGTCGGCGGGCATATCTGGATTTAAAGGATAAAGGAGAAAGTCACCGGTATCAATCCACTTGGGATGCGCCAAAGCGTTTTTACTGTAATTCGAATTCGTTGAGGATTTGGAACGCGTGTTAGCCTGCAGAATGAATTGCGGAGCCAACCGATGATCAAGTCTGTGTCTTTGTCCTACAGACAAGTCTTGTACCAATTTATGGATCCCGGGAGGATGAAAGGCTTGGCTTGCGCTACAACGGTTTCGAACCATCGACAGTGTGGCCTCAACTAACCTCTAACCGACTGCGCCACACCTGCTCCATATTTATTATGTTTGGATTTAACGGTTATAAACAAGAACTCTAGTGTGATAGGACTTAATAGGTGATTCCTTGAGTTCTGTAAAATTCTCTGTTTTACAGGCGTTTGAACAGTGACAATGATTTACACAAATCTCATAGTTAATATGGCCTCTTGTTTTCGTAGTCTTGTCCAATACGAAAGAAATGACTATTCCAATTTGTTTTGCGCTGCTAAAAATCTTCATTTATAGCTGGTTTTGATTGTTTGGATGCCACTTTTTACAGTTTAGCAGCACTGTTTTTGAAACAAACTTTGATATTGACCACATTTTTGTTAATACCTCGACGTAGGCATCTCGGACATGCAGCCTTTTCGACAACGTCTATGCGCGGTATTGGAGCGATGTAGACTCAAATGTCGCCCATTGAGTGTCAATTCTACCGCCTCTAACTGTTATTTCTGATCACATTTATTAATATTTACTTGTCCTTGCCCCTCTCTATTTTCACATCGTTTAGATGTTTGAGTATTTCGCTCGTTTTCTTTCAAAAAGAAATTAACTCAGCACTTCCAGTTCGCGCTGACCCGAGCTATAAATTTCTCAGCGAAACAAATTCTCTATGTTTTCGAAAGTTTGCGACATCCTTTGTTCAAAACAATTGCCGATGAATTATGTGTTGAGGAAACACCCGAAAGCTGACATTGTTCACATTAAAACAATCACTTTCGCTGAGAAAGAAAACAAGCTCATATATCCGGCTTTGCAGATGCATTTTCCCTAATAAATACACCACATCGGGGTTTAAACACAAAGCGTTCGGAAGCGTCATGCATGGTTTAAAAAAATGTACACAGAATTTGTTTAATACGCCTTGAGTGTAGTTTTCGAATAATGAAGGTGATATCACAAAAAAAATATTTGATCTAGAAATAAGTCGTGGGCGTCTTCTCGAGCTTGAAAACAGAAATAGAAATAATACATGAAAGTGAAGAGGGTACTAGAAATTAATGTAGAAAAGGTGTAGGTAAACACCATTGGATAGTGAATTTTTCGCTTTACGCGAGTTTATGATGATTTTCATGTTTAGCCTTAATTTACTGATAATTTTTTCTTGATTTTTCTACGATTTTTTAAAATAAAACTTGTTATTCTTTTAGATCATTAAAATAGAGTGTGAAATGCCAAATGGAATAATTGGCTCATTTTCGATACTTGTTTTTCGCATTCAATGGTTAGGTCACGAAGTTCAGTGGTGCTTCCTGAGATTAGTGCTGTGTATGGAAGGCATTGAATAAAGAATAAAAGACCTTGGAAAGTACGACAATTAAAAAATCAATAAATCAATAGATCAGCAGATCAAAAACACGAAAGATACGATTGAAAAACAAATGAGAGCGACGAAACTACGGCGAACCTATTGAATTATGGGAGGAACAACTTCGAAGAGCTAATGATTCTAAGAGGAAGAGTTTTTGGTACACCATCTTTTCAAACAATGAACTTTTCCTCACCCCGAAAAAAATACAGGTGTGTGATCTGTCTTTGAAGCATAAATTTCCATTTTTGAAGACAAACGGAGGACAATATTTCCTAACATTACCCCTTCTTACACAACACCAAACTCAGCATCACCTTTTCCATCGTCATTTTTTGGAAAAAAGTGCTGTCAAAAATTCTCAGTTTTTTTCTAATTGTTACTGTTACTTTTAATGGTCTAAGATAGTAAGATCAGATGGGTGTGGCGCAATCGGTTAGAGGTCCCATTGCGACTGCCCCATCGATCGTTGGTTTGAAACTGGTCTAGTGCCAACCAAGTCCTTCACCCTTCTGGGATCGATAAATTTCTATCACACTTGTCTTAGAAGATAAAAACAGTGACTTGACATATCGGTTATCCTCGCAAGTCACAGTATGGGCTGAAAAAGCGTTCACAAACCTCAAATGATTCTGAATTGAAGTGGAACATCCCCGTAGAAAATGATCTACACCCTTTGAACAATCCATTCAATAATTTGAACAATAGTGTAACAACAACAACAACAATACATTTGGAACTAAATCTTATTAAATCGATTGATGAGGAAATATTATTAACATTGGATTCAAAATTCTTGCATTCTTCTTCGCCTTTCTTTTCCTCTTTCTTCTTTCTATTTTCTTCTTTCTTTATTTTATTCGTCTGGTTCTTGCAACCAGTAAATTTGCTTAAGGACTTATTCCCCAATAACCGCAAAAAAAACATGATGTACCTCTTTACAAATCTAGGAATTAACATCGCTGAGATTATCAGAAACATCCATTTGCCCAAAAACATAGCCCTTTACACCCATAAAGTTGGTCGAATGCAACCGTATAAAATGGGTTATCGAAGGGCTGATAAGCACAATCTTTTACAACTATAAAAGAATCTAACTTGTGAGGTTTCACTTTTCGTCTGTAGGTGCAAAGAATTGCCTTGGTGGATGCGTCTGATGTGACTGAAGGCATTGCTTGCTTAGTTTCAAAACAATTTCGGCTGTGATTCTTACAAACCACGTCTAAACTGTTCCCGGAAAGAAAACAACATTGAGAACTCTCCCAAATGCTACGTTTAATATAAACGCTCCAACACATATTCAGATGAGATCTCATGTGCATTCATAGTCTATGCCGAATATGTTCATTCAGGTGGTAAGGTCCGTTTCCGGTCAGACAGGGAAGGTGAGGTGTAAATAATGAGAAATGAAGCGCTGCGGCAGACGTCGAACAGGCTTGATTGTGACAAGCTGCGTCTCAAACCTTGTGGGGGAGCTCAACCTTGAGAATTGAATCTGCTGGAGCTGTAGTCGTCATATGCGTAATGAGCCGCTTTGTGTTGTAAAACAGAAACTCGCCCTTCCAAATCAAAATTGATAAACCGCTTAAAATGCTATTCGCGCAATAACTGTTAGGCTCTGAGCATCCCATCATATCTGAAGCTAACGTCATTCATTTATATGCGTGTCAAGATTTCAGGAGTTCGAGAAATTAGTTGATACAGTAGACAGAGTGGGTCTTGATAGAAAGCGGAAGAGGAAGAGAGAGAGAGGGAGAGAAAGAGGATAAGATCTCGAATGATCGGAACGTTAAAAGAGTGAGGTGCAGCTGTGTTCTATAGATGTTCTCTGGGCATTGAGGGCATGTCCTACTGTAATGCCGCAATGTGTTGACGCAGAAATGGGACGCCATTTGCTTAGCTAGGCGAATGAGCACCGCTGAGCGTTATAGAAAACGAAATGAAAAAGGTAAGAAGTGATTGGCGTAATCTGTTACTTTGATGATTTGAGCATTTCTATAGCAGTTTACGTTGATTCTCCTCTCGGAGGCATTCTTCTATCAATTTTCTACCTAACCGGTACGTATCTGAGTTGAGTCACTTCCTTCCAAAAGATATGATAAATCATCCGTGAACATATCGAATTAGGTTGAGGATATATAGCGTCCGGCTTCAGTCAATCCGCTTGGGATGTGTCAGATCCCATTTTTCATCCTCCCAGACAAGTTTGGTACCAATTAATCGACCTCGGAGGAATGAAGGGTTTGGTTGCATTTACTGCGGTTCTAAACCACCGATTGAGCGCTCAGTCACAGCGTAACCTCCTGCCGACTGCGCTACAACCACCCACACGCATAGAATTTAAATATAATATATAGAGACACGTTGAAAGACGGTTTATGCAAATGCCTTGCGCTCTTTTAGAATATAGCAAACAAACAAACAAATCTGTTGAAAATCGATATGTATGTACCCAAACATAACATCATTTCTAGTCGTACTCGGGCCATTAATGAATATTACTGGGAGTACTTATAGCCTACTTACTTAATGGAATCAGAACCAGTAGAAGATGCTGCATACAAACGAAAAAGGGATTGATTTCATATACATTCAGCCTAGCTTACAGTTACCAAGAAATCGTGAACAATTCCGTAGAATCGTTTATAAAATTATAATTATAATCGTCGATTGATTACGCTAATACAGACACAAGTCAATGTTTTGCAAGAGATGAAACATTCACATCCTTTTCAATGGATTCTAGCGATATCAGTCATTTTGACTGGCTGATATGACGAGAACGTTTTTCCTTTCGAAGAAATTAGATGCGCCCTGCATAATATCTTAGCGTTTCACAGAACCTTTTTTCAAAAAATTTCTCTTGAAGTCGGGGAATTTGAGCAATCAAAACAAATGCTAATTCATTCGTGGTAAGATCGCTTATTATTCACGAAAAGCGTGGGAATAATTTTATATTCGTGCTTTTCGTGAATATATGTAATCGATCGGAGTACATATACAGGGACGAACTGCGGGAAACAGCACAGTTTGCACTCGACAACAACTCTTCTAACATCATTTTCTTCTTATCCCTTGTTTTATCAGTAAGATAATGTGGATGAAGTGCAGAGCGCTGATCATATCCTACGGGAATTCGACTACACGTTCGAGTTCACTTCGGACTCGTTTGAGGTTCGTGAAGGTGTGTGAAGTGACAAACGGGGCGAGCAGATGGGACAAGTCAGTGGTTTTTACTTACCCTCGGACACTTCTTGCAGTAATTTGTTTACTGCGGAGAGAAGAAAGGCCTGGTTGGCACTAGGGCGGTTTTGACCCAACGATCGATCGTGTATTCACACTCGATTCTCTTACCCACCACTCCACACCCTCCCCATCGGTATTAATTATATTTCCAAGGTGATTTTACACCTATGTCGGGTTCAGAGTTTTGCCAGCATTATTCTACCTTTAGGTGCCAATCATAAGAAATTGTTTGAGGGAAAATCCGAGAGGATCACTCACACGTGCCCTTTGCGCAGCGTACTGCGAAATTGACGAGGTAGGGAAACCCCAAGGAAGACGCAGAGTTCGGGTTTTAGACGACGAAAATGAACTGGAGCTGCTCAATTCCTCGTAGTCGTCATGAAGAACGGCGTAACTGCTGTGGTTCCTACGGAATACGTCAAAACTCACACTCCTGTTCACTCAACAGCTATTCATTTGTTGTACTTGAATAGCCTGTTGAGGAGAGTTGATCTTGAACCGCTCGCTCGTGGACACGACGCGTTGCACACGGGTGGCGCGTTGCAGCTAAAGTCGAAAAAAAAGTTGTGAAACGGCGTGGAAAACGAGCTTATGTCTCCCTATTCGTTTTCCACGCTCGTTTGCGTAAACTAAGACCCAAACTCTACATTTTCCTTTTGGGTTTCCATATCGCATCGATATTGTGATACGGTTAAAATGATTTCGAAATAAGCTATAAACTCGCTTTAGTGCCACAGTCGGGTCTAAACGACGTGAAACATTTGCGTACGCGTTCGAAACGACGCGGTGGAGGAAGCAGTTGACACCGAGGTGAGTCCACCGCGAATTGCAGCGATGGGTGGTCCCAGCAAGGGTTCCAGTACGCTCGTAACCGCTACGCTCCACCGCACCGCCTCGAGAAAAGCCACGTACGCAATTGCACAGCGCTTCATGTCGTTCTGACCGTACTATAATCGCTTCTGCTTTGGTCGATTAATTATTACGATCAAATGATTCGTAAATTTTCTTGTAATCTTAGAATTTATTATTGATTGACGTCCACTTTACGTGGGCTAATCATATATGCGAATAAGTCATTAATTTTGTCTTACGTGAAAATCCTACAAATTCTGCAAGACATTCCTCTCTCTCGCTCTTCTTATTCATGTATATCCTATTCATCTTTCAAATATTCCTGAGGAAGAGCCCTTACTAATATTATTCTAGGAGATTTATCAGCTACGATCCAGTTCAGATGCCCCTTTTCATAGTCCCACTGAATAGAAGCGTAGTAATGCGTTATGGACAGCAACTTGACTTCAAGATGAATGAAAAAATGTCCATTTATTATTTGACTTAATTCAATCTTTCACCAGATCCTTTTCGTAGCTGTCTGCTATATATATATATATATATATATATATATATATATATATATATATATATATATATATATATATATATATCGTTGCTATAAATAAATAAATGTATATACACATACATATAATATATTGCTTCTGAATAAATGAATATGAAAAATAATTCATAAATAGTGGGTATTAAACAAATGAATAATATATAAATGCATATATATATATATATATATATATATATATATATGCTGTATGTCGTCATAGTTGCACTCCATTTCGACCTACAAAGAAGTTGACGTGGCTTTCATCACAAACTGAACACCTAAAGATATCTCTAAGTGTTTTCAACTGGGTGAACACACGCATCTGTCGCAATACACTCTTCTTCCCCCCCTCCCTCCCTGCTCCTTAGGCGCACTGGGTTAGAAACACTTGACTTCGGCCATATTCATATACATAGTGATCGCTCAGAAAAGTTCCATGACAAAGATTTTTTTGGAAAACCAGAGCTAAGTATTATTGTCGCCATGTATACGCCAGAAGGGGCAATCAAGCGTCGACAAATTGCATTGGGGAGAAACAAAACTTCTACTTTTAAACATTTGTTTGCTTAACATTGTCGTTCTGTACCGTTCAGAATACATGATGACAATAAACCATTAATGCCTATTTCATCAAATCCCATAATATTTTTTACCACCTCCTTTGCGCTATTTTGTACACAGGTACTGAAATGCCTCCAAATTGAAACGAGTAATTATACTTGGCTGTTTAGAGGCCACCCAAGAGATGAACCTTTTCAACAACACAAGTATGTATGTATACCCCTTATAAGCTTTTGTTTGTAATTAAAGTAAGTGAGGTGATCTCATGTAAGTTTAAAGAGATTGGAAAAGAGGTTCTTTTTTTCGTCCGAACGCGAATTGTGTTAGGCCTGCGTTTTGATCGGATAAGTCTGGTTTCAAAGAAAAAAAAACACAAATTTCAACTAATATGTCAATTTAAGTAGGTTACTTATGACGAGCCAAACCCAATACCCCAGGAACGTGAAACTTCTTTTAACTACATATATTAGGGCCACATCATTTAAGTTAAGCTCTCATCTCTCTTTACCTCTCGTGTTCTTTCGCTTGGACGAAATCCTAACGAGAAAACAGCAAATCCTGAAGAGGCTGACTGAATAAGAACAACAGTAACCTCAACGACTCGAAGTCGAGACCTCAGATGTCAGTCCCCATGTGCCCAGACATTACCTAATACGCGGTAATCTTTAGTCCTTAAATCCGCTAGTCCTTTTATAAACACTGCTGCTAATGGTCCTAAAAATATTAGCCAGAAACTTTGGGAGGTTTCTACACAGTGCTTTTTTTAGAATATTTGTCTATTTATTTCTTTATTTATCTCAGTTTGTGTCCGTAAGAGTACAGGATGTGTATGGAAACTGTGTTTTATAAGGAGTGAACCACTATTGTGTTCTCCAATTGTTACCCATCTTTCTGGAATCAAAGGCTCTGATTTGTTCAATGGACGCACAAAAGAAGATGAGCAAGTCTTTAGAAGAATAAACCGAGAGTTATTGTAATCCTGAAGCTTATTTATTATTCAATTTTATTCATTTCGTGACAAAATCATAGATGTCATATCGTGGAAAAGTTGATAAATCATGTTGAGAAGACAAAGATAAATAGAAACGACTAACAGCAATGTTTAAAAAATATGATTCCTTGAGAATGATTCAAAGAACCGTAAAAGGCAGTTTCTCTCACCGTCAACAACCATGGAATTAATCAATCATTTCCAGTCATTCAGCGTCATTGGAATTTCCTCTTCGCGTTGGGCAAAATGATCATAAGCCATTCACAAATCAAATAAGGGTCACATCATTTGTCAAATACGTGATAACCTCTGCAATTCGACCATTTTTTGGGAGTGTAAAGTTCAAGAAACGTTCAAAGTTCCTTTTCCGGTACGATCATCTTCAGCGTTTGAGTTTTTTTTAATAACAGAAGAAATTGCATTCACAGAATTGAGCAATGAGAAAACAATATTTTCACATAAAACTTGAACGTGTGGCTCTTGTCCACCGTGTCACGAACCTTTAAAAAGCCGATTTACCATGATCAGGGGCATTCACGTCCCATTTACGTTAGCGCAAGCAGGCATTCACATCACAATTGCGTTCACATCGTGTTGCGTACATACAGCACCAATATAGAAGACTAAGCTAATTTTGCTACTTGAAAAAACTCATGCAGTGCTTTTATAAAAATGAATTCGATGCTTGCTGGTTTGGTGTCCGCTCCATAAAAGCAGTGGATCAGATTGCCTTCTGCAGAATTCCTACATTTTTATTCCTACCAATCCGTCGCCGTCTGAAGAAGATAGTAACACAGTGAAAATCACCTTCTTCTTCGCAACCTTCTTGACTTGAACGTTTTTTTAAAACTCCGTTTCTTGAACTTGAGTTATTCAACTTAAAAACTTTGTTGCCGAATCTGCTAAATTCCTCAATTCCCAGGGAACGATAATTTTTCTCTAGGAAGACGTCTTTTGAAATGACAAAAATGGGAAATAAACTTCGGACGATGCGTGCCGAGCGGATACGCCCAAGCTAAAGGTGTCCTATCCATGGTGAATAAAGGTGCCTTATCCATGTTCATTTCTTTCCCTGATCATAGATTGTGGATAGTGGTAAAACACCGTTTATTTTCAATTACAATAAAAAAAAACTGAACTTAAAAATTTTAGCTTTCCACATCTTGAGAATTAAAATTCTAAAAAAGTGGTTCGTGAACTTTCTTTCATTATTTTCCTTGTTTCGAAACGCTTAAAGTTTTGTTTAGAATTTATATTTGAACACTGAGTAGAATTTGTTATTTGTTAAATCCCCTCCCCACCTCTCCTTTGATCTCTTTGTTTGGTAATTGTTACCTGTAGGGAATAAGACTTTTAGACTGTGTTAAGATTACTGAGCAGCAGGATCTCCAGGCAAAAGAGAATTTTTAATGTTTGCATGGCTTATCTTGCGCAATTCACAGCTTCTCTCATCAAATTACTCGGAGTACTCGGCATTCCAACACCTTTCTCTTCCTGGCAAATTCTGCAAGCATTTCATGACACCATGAAAAAAAGACCGTTCTGAAGCTGTCTACAGTTCTGTGCCGCGTAGAATCGAGATCGGATGTAAGCAGTTTAAGGTCGTGGCCTTTGGTTTTTTTAACGGTAAGACTTAACAGAGATGTAGATTTCCTATTCTGGTAAGACTTTGTCAGGGAGGTGGACTGCAGAGACTTCGTTTTAAGAGCAGTGAGAGCAATACTATCGATGCATAAGACTTACTACTACTTTAAATAAGGGATAAATTATTTCAAATTACAGTTTCAGATTAGACAATTATAGTGGATGTCAGAAAAAACAGGCATTGAACTTAGACTTAGGCCAACAATATTCTTCTTCTTCTCCGTTGTGAACGAAAATTCATGAGCAAATTTTCTTAGCTGACTTCAGGAAGAAGCTGTTGAACTATCATTGTTTTTCACGTGCTTTGCGATACGAAACGATAAAGCGCTGTTTAGAACAGAGTGTGGAAATCATTTCAAGGATTATGTTAAAAATATGTAGATGACAAACGATCACATAAATTATGGTATTAACAGTACTGCAGATTGCAATGCGAATGAATACCTACGGAAACTATATCAAATCCAGCCTTAGTACGTCTTTCTTCCGGGTTTTTTTGTTTTCATTTCCCTGAATTCTTCTTCACTACATTTCGCGTGAATTCACTTATCCTTTCCAGTTATTTTATCCTTTCTTCCTTTGTCATCTCTTCAGTAGCGGAAAAATTCCTTGTTCTATTTGTTATTGTCTTTCCGAGGTTAAACAGTTACATGCACAACTACATAGCTTAAAAAGCAGTTGAGCAGAAATAAATGACATCAGTATTTAACATACGCACATTTCTGTTCATCCAAGATTTGCGTTTATTCTCGTAGCCTGAAGCAGTCTCGATCCTATTCGCATCCCAATTCTGTGGATTTCTCAGAAATAAGTCAAAAAAAATCCAACGCATTTTTTGCTACGGTAATTTTTCGTGTTCCCGCCATAAAAGAAACTTCCCGTTCCTCGCAGCAACTTCATTGTTTTCTCAATGTTCTTCGTAGAGAAATTTGAAAACTTCAAATTATCTTTTTATTACCGAAAGGATTACCGGAATATTTTTTTCTTGGCGGTGAAGGTCACCAATTAAATGTTAAACAGTACGATACTATGCTGCGGCAAGCTCGCATGATTTTTTTGGTATTATTTTGTAGGGGATGATCTACTGATGTGCTGTACTTTAATAAACTCTTCCTTCCATATCCTTATCCTTATTTCCGTAGAAAAGTAGACAAGAGATTGCCGACTGTTTTGACGAGTTCTTCCGAATTGATCGCTGATCGGCATTCACATTCCAGTACTACCCGTAAGTACTTTGGTGTCGATCGACGATTAGAGGTCCGCGGCGGCCGCGGAGTGAGCGCTTATGTTATCGGTGCTACGTTAACTTAGTCGAAGTTATTTACTGCTCAGCTTCCAGGCATTTCAGGTATTCGCCGACGCCAAGTGGTGATAATATTAGTCCACATTTGATAACACACACAGCACACCAATCATACGTGCTTTATAAACCCATTTCTGCGATAGAAACGCGCTGACCTGACAACTCACTGACAAGCAGTTCGTCTCCGACAACAATGAAACAGCTCATATTTGCGCTACTGCTAGTGCTGACCGTACTGTTAGCAGTACAAAGCGCCCCATTGGATGGTTCGTTTATTTTTCAGTAATTTTTCAGTGAATTATTATTTTTTCCTATTCTACCTAATCTCATCGAATTTCCTTTGATACCTAAGTTTCAGATATCCGACCAAGAAGAGATCTGAAGGAACTCGAACGTATAATGAAAGAAATGGTTGAAAGTCATGGGTTCGCCAACAATCCAGCATTTCGACCTGGGCGATGATGTCATAATGATGTCACGACATCAAACAAGTGTCAAAATCTGTTCATCGCAATGAAATTTCGGCCAGCATAATCCACAGAGCGTCTCGATCTCGCCAATCATGGGTCCGTTAGATCGTAATATTTCCTATTTATTACATTTCTACGCCAAATAAAAGCTGTGAGTGTACGTTTTGATTTGTACATGTATGCACATATGATCCGGTTCACCTCATATTAAGCGATTGAGTCACGTGTGACACGAAAATATGTGTGATCAGGTCAGCAATGTTTATTCAGTCGAAATCCTTAAAAGCATGCGGAGTGTTCTCGAACAAACATTACTTCTTGTTATTTTCGATAGAGACAAATAAGAATGGTACTGATAATAGTAATATTCCATAGGTTTTGAGTCCTTATGCTTGAACATGACAGTGTAGTTTGCCCTTGGTCAAATACATACATTTCGAAAAAAAAAAAAGAACGTGTTTGGTATTTTCCTTTTTGGTTCGCTTTCTTCCGAGATGCTCTAATCGATACAGTGACTTCGTATCAACCGTAACGTAAATTTCGACTCATTCTCGAAAACCAGAGCAAACACGACATTTGTTTCTTCACACACTTTTAAGTTACCACATTTTATTCACAAATTATTAATTACGAAAGAGCGGCATTCACGCTGCAATAATCACATAAAAATTTTGAGGTGAATTTTTCTTTATAAATTTCGCAATCTGCTCACCAAATTATCATTTTCATAAAAAAAACATTTCCTAAATCATCGTCAATTTGAAAGGAACTTTAGCCCATACTATCTTTTCTTACATCCGTAAATGTGTGGTTCACTCCAAATAAATAACTTTTTCACTTCATCTCTGAAGGCTATCTTACGTGAAAAATAAGGAATTATTAATGAAAATGGAATGTGAACACCACTTTGAAACTTGTCTGAGATCAACGGGCAGCCTATCCGTTTTATGCTGCTTATTTTCAACAATATTTATGGTCGCTTAGCACAGTTTCCGTATTTCCTCGAGGGACCATTGGAACGGCAGTTAGTTAACGCTTTCAACAGCTGCCATTCGGTGATACCTGTCAGAATTTCATGACTTTCGTTCAGTGTTTGCATTTAATGTTTGGAATGCTTAAAACTCTCAACAACGAGTAAAGTGCGAGCCAAAGTTGTTCAGATTCAAAAGAATTAATTAATTCATGCTCCTATTTCCTGCACGTTGAATGTTTATTCATGTTGGAAGCGTCTTAGAACTGAATTCCGGTCAAAATGGCCTCTTCTTCGAATCCTATTTGTTTGTCCGTGGACTTTCGAAATAGTGAATACTGTACGATCGATTAAATTATTCATTCAGCCATGAACGAGAAAAATAAAATCGGTTAATTTTAGGCACTCGAGTAAAATAAACTATTGAAAGTTAGATTTCACATAGCTGCGAAGAGTAAGTGATCACGGGTGTAGTGTGAGGATAGTAATTTGGTGAGTAACTATAATATACTCGGTTTTCATCGCTGGTTCGTTAGTTTTTTTTTTCGTCCTGCTTTTTGTACTTCTCTTTTTTTTTATTGTTTTTTGTTTTTTGCATAACATAGAGTCTTCAAAGTGACAATGCGAGTTGCGAGTTCCCTGCTCCTTCAAAAATAAAAATTTAAGATTATAACAGATTCTAAAATCAGTTGTGAATTTCCTTGAACTAAAGCAGTAGTGGTTGGAAAGGTGTTAAACTCTCACAAACACTGCTATTTGAAACAATGCTGTTGAAACAAGTAGGAGTGTAGTGGAAAATTCTAGAAAAAAGGGAGTTCTACTACTTCTAGTTCCAGTTGTTTATTACCTCCAACGTCCAATAAGGAAGCACATTGGGGGCGGGGCATTCAAGTGATTCCTCACACAAAAGCTAGAAATCTACTTAGATCTGGAAGGAAAACGGAAAAATCCTGAACAACTCAATGTTCTTGAGGAAATCAGAGAAGATTTCAACTACACCAAATCAATGAAGGAGGTTTTTCGCATAACTGTTATATTCTGCTTCAGGTTTTCAATTCTTATACAGAGGTTGAAGCATTCGCACCAAAGAGGACAGGATTCATAATGATGAAATTCGCAAAAACAGAACAAAAGGTGATTTAGCGAAGAGGAAAATAAAGAAAACTAGAAAGAAACCTCAGAAGACTCACAAAAAAAAGTAAATAAATAATGAAAACAAAGCAAAATTATAGCAAGACAAGAGTTTCATCGATTTATGTATGAGGGTAGAAAAGGTTCCTACTCACAATTCTTCTTCACAAACATTTCCCACAGATATCCTCGCTCAAAAAAGAACAAATTATGTTGGCTGTTCACATATTAGACTTAAAGTTCGACCTTCTTCCTTGTATTTCTCCACAGTTATTTCTCTTCTGGATAATTTAAGCTCACGAGTTACTCAAAAGAGGGAAAGAATTTTGATAGATAGAGGATTTCGATACTTAAAATTTATCCAAAATAATTTTGGAACCTTTACTTCTGCAACAGATCATTTACTGTACCTAGTTTTTTTTTTTTCAAATTCTGGTACTAGCTTCCTATTTCACGAATAATTACTTGAATTTTCGTTAATTGATTTGTCTTTTTATCCACTGAAGAAAACTGATTGCTACTACTACATACTTGTGCTAAAACATAAGGAGTAACTTCTCATTAGCATATGATAATAAGGGTAGTTTCTTTTCTGGCAGTTCAGTTAACAGTTGCTGGCATGTCCATCACCAAGGATTGGTTTGATGTTTCGAGTCTTCTATAAACTTTAAGCTTGGTAGTAGTTAGTTTCTTTATCTTCAATCTTTATTAGCTTGTTCATTTATTTTGAATTACATGTTTTGTTTTCTGTTTAATATGGAAGAAATTATACTGTAAAAATTTCCTGCAGTCCTACTTGAGCCGAGAATAGGCTGATGCTTCAGTCTTATCATGATTCCTGACGATGGGGGTTGAGTGCAACGTTTCTTCTTCAACCGGCTGTTTTTGGGCAACTGCATATCTTTTGGCGTACGGTACATTCCTAGCCGAATGACTTTTCGGAATCTTCTGCTTTACGATCACAAAACCAGCAATAAGAGATGAAAAAAGATTGATTCGTGACTCGACACATTCCTGTGTTCTATATTTACATATTCACGTAGTTTAGTTTTGAAGCACTTTATATTGCAGCCAGCAGCTTTGTGCAGAGTTAACGACACTTTTTTTGTTGCAATTGTTAACGTATTTTAAGGAATCCCCAATCAAATGTCGTGCTGGGAGGAATTTCTTGGAAGAATTGCACGAATACAAATTTCAGCTCCAAAGTGGAATCTCGGCAAAAGAGAAAAAAATTGGACATAAGATTGAGTCATCGATTTAAAACCGACCACAAAGAGGACAGACTGATTTCTGCAGCAGGCAACCCTTCACCATCTTAGCAAAATTTGCAATGTTCACGAGTGTAGACTTTTGTTAGATCACTTGAAATATTGTTGTCGAGGAAAGTGAGAGGAAAGGAAAAAGGAAAAAAAAGGAAAGAAAAGAAAAAAATATAAAATAAGCAGAGTAATATAGTAACGCAATACATAGGCCATAAAATATGTATTGGCAACATCGTATCATTCCAAAATCGGCCACAGATAAAGTACAAAAACCGCACAAATCCAAAAATTTTTCCGAAAGTCCTAAGTCTCAAGCCTTTAGCTGCCTATGACCGTTTATACTCTAGAAATGTCTTTGTAAGCTACGCCAGAATTGTGTGGCTCTATTATGGGGAACATTCGGCTTTCAAAATCCGTAAAAATCCACAAAAAAAACTCTACTATCGTCCTTCACTAGTGCGAAGATGATTCCAGAATAGCGCGAATTGTTCTGGATGTGCCAGTATGTGATTGTGCCGAAAATATTTCAAGAAATGTTGCAAAAATGCAGCTGTTAAGTCTACACGACTTGTCGAAAACAGTTATGTCAAAGTGATCGTTGAAAAAACGTACTATCATTCGTGCACACACCACCTACGTTATTTTGGGCTTTCCCAGACGGTTGCAAAGATAAGATGAACATTCCAGAAATGAACGTGGAAAAGGAAAAATTCGTGGAATTCTAAAACGATGTAGAAAAAATATTGTCGCTTTGCTTGATTCGATGACAGATGCTCACCAAGCCATCACAGAATCAAACTTTAGCTCTTTCTTTATTTACTGCCCTTCTTGGATGGATGTGCCAACAAAACGTTTACTTTAAAATTTGTTTGTTTATCGCTTGCTTATTTATTTGGATGCTTTACAGGTATGCCCCACGTACGTAGAAAGAAGAAAACCCAGATTTGATTGCCAGCCCATACTAAACTTCCGACGGAAGCAGGGATGATCTTATTTTAGAAACTACAAGGGATTACGGGGCCATTTTCGACGAAAATTTGATATTTCAGGAAAAGGTCGTCCTATCCAGTTGAAGACAGCACTTTTGTTGTGGATAACACGACTTTATGGCTTAATTAATAACGAAAGAATGCCAAAATAACTATCTTTTTCTTGAGTACTTGAATGCAAGTGAAAACCCGTGTCTTTCAGTTTCTGCCCTTAAATAATACCAATCACAGTTAAAATGTGAAGGGTGTGGTAGCGCGTAAAAGGTGTACCTCTGCCTGATGCACTATTTGTTAATTGGCTTAGTTATTTATGACCATAACAACCATATCAAATCATCTGTTGCACATAACTCTAAAGTACACTACGAACCGTTCAGTTCTTCACAATCCTGACATGTAAGCGATAAAGCGTCCTTTGATATCACAGGCCCCAAAGTGTCTATTTCAGGTTAAGAGGGGGAACGAGGCAATCACTTGACTGATGTGTTGTCAATGTTTGTATTTGAGTGTGTTCAAAACATTACATTCTCGAAAAAAATATTCGTACTAAGTGCTTGCTCATTGCAATAGCCTTTTTTTACGGACCTCGCGAGAAGTGCTTAGAAAGAGATGACGTTTTGGGAAATTTCCAACCTAAATCCCTTTGACTTGAATCCTCATGCGTCCGATAGTTAGCGTGCGAAATGAGTCATTGGTAAGCACATCTTCTAGTTTCACTCCTTTAAAACTCATCTTCTGAGATTCCTCATCCGGAAAAGTTATCATTCTCTGATGAACGAAGAACCAAGATCAAAAAAACCCAAAATAGTCGTGCTTACGTCACCGGCAACGTCGCCGCGTTATGCTACCGTAACACGGTGTAGTGAAATTGGATAATTCTACATAAACTTTGGAGCATACCGTAAATATTGCGGTATTCTACATTTCTTTAAACTTTCGAAGCTAAGATAAACAAAGGAATTCTTTTCAATCTGAAATATTTTATAGTTGAATAATTTGAAAATTCCCTACAGTTATCTTTGATAATTCTGGAAGATTTTCAACGTCCATTTTTGAAAACTCATTTGTCATTGACAAAAAAATGCTCCACCTTCAAGAGATCCGTCTTATTTATATGACAGCCCGCAAAACCGTGTAAAATCTCTAATACCGAATATCTAATACCTGATAATAAGTCAGCTGGTTAGTTACGTCTATGCACTTCTCTTGGATTCATATTTTCACAATACCTTAGATTGTAAGCGAGCACTGCACAAGATCGTATACCCTGTCCTCTTTCTGGCTCTCATCCAAGCACAAACCATGAGAAAAGTATGGGGGAACACAAAGAAACATAGGCAACACATGATATCCGTATCTGCGATGTGATTGATAGTTACGAAGCACGAACTGACGAATACGTGTTAGGACCACTCAAAGAAGCGGCCTCCCATGCTCCTGTACAGATAATTCAGTCTATAACATAGAAAAACTACTTCCGCATTCTTCCTTGCTACAAGAAAAGGAACTAGTTCCGTTCTTTTTTCTACTTTACTCACCTTATTTTTAGTTTATGCCTAAAAATTGCGGCGTGCACGCATTCGTTCCGTTGGCACGTAAGAAAAAACTATAATAAAGCAGATAAGAGGAAGTCTTCCGGTTGCTATTGAACTAAGAAATTATTCGAGGAATTTCACACAATTATCGGTGTATACGAGGGGAGTTTTGGAGCAGTAAGGATCCCAGTCATGTTCAAAGAGCCATTTCTAATCGAGTGAGAAGAGTCACGGGGGTGAACTGAAAGGAATTCCTGCAAAAATGATAAGCCGGCCACAGTTTGCATTTGCTGCTCCGAACAAGCCAACATGATTTTTCAGTCCAACTGTCAGCCGTAGAGCTAGCGAGGTTGGAAATTTCCTAACAGTTTCAAACTTGTGAACTTTAAAGAAACTACGAAACTAAGAAAGTTGAATTTTTAGGGTCCCTACAATTATTTCAACACTCATGATTTAAATGATCTCCAACATAATGATTTGACTATCGGAATAGCAAAAACTCTTTTCTCTCACATTCTCTGAAATGTATAAGATCATTTTTCAAGGATTATTTACCGAGCATAGTATCGACTGTGACGCCGCCTTGTGGTCAATTAACACCAACAGCAGCAACATAAGTAGGAAAAAATATCCTGCAGGTTTTAGAAGTGTTCGAAATGATTCACACAAATTGACTATTCGTTAATCTCGACATTTTCTTTATTTAATATCACACAAAATCTTCAAAAATTTTTATAAAAACGAAGCTGCAAGAGTTTTCGAAGATTCCGAACATAAAGGATCCTTGAGAACAGATTTATAATTAACACTGATAGGCATGCAGAGTGAGCGACCTTGGGATCGCATTCTACCTTAAAGATAAAAGAAAAGGATAAAGTGTTCGGCGTTAGTTAATCGTTCCCAGATACACCTATGTTCTACTTCAGCTCAGAATTGTTTGAGGATTCATGAGCACATGTACAGTATACACAATAACTTGCGTGGCCAGTCGATGTATCAAGTCAGTGTTAGCATCCTACCAGGCAAGTTTGGTACCAATATTTTCGAATCACGAATTGTGGAGCGCTTTGCTGGCTTCAGAATGAGTTTGAACCATCGAATCGCAGCTTATTACCGATTTTGCTGCACCCACAATTATATTTAAAAACGCGGAAGACGGTATGTTTATTATAGAGAAAAGCTGTTAAAGTACATCATCGGAGAAGTAGTGCACTTTCTGTTAGAGATGTCTGCTTCTCGATGAGGAAAGATATGAGAAATAAAACTTCGTCATTAATCAATTATTCCTAACAATGTAATATTGTATAACAACGCACTAACATATATTACATACGCTTTGGTTACACTCGATACATTCGAAGTCTTGCGATCGGATTTACATCACCGCCTCCCACGTCTGTTTCCTAAAAAGAAGGATTGCATTAGAAATGTCTGATTGAGAAAACCAGGCGCAATTCGTTGATTTTTTCGGCAGAAAATGGTTGAAATTTCCTATTTATTTATTTGTTTATTTGTCCATTTATTTTTTATGATAGATATCCTGCCAAAAATAATGTGAGAAGGACAAGTACAAAACTAGTACGGTAAATGCATAGTAAAAAGACAGAAAAAATTACACCGATCAAGGATCAGCTCCGCGTATTCCGGCCTAGATAATCTACTACACAAAAATTGATATGAATAAGTTGTAACTCGAAAATTTTCTGCGACAAAAGAAAAATCAAAAGAAAGCGTAATTAATCGCAGCTGTATTAAATAGGTCTTATGAGACGAGTCCTTTACATTTTTATCAAAAAAAAAATCCTTTGCCACAGCAAATTCTTCAAATTCTGTTACAAAAGTGTGTTTCGGGAAATTTGTAATCCATCTTGATTACTACCTTGATTAATAGCCTCCTCATAGCCAGCGTTTAATTTAACCAACAGCTGTTCCCAACGTTTTTCAGTTGTAATCTGAGAAACTTGAACTTTATGATGCTACTTACACTAGATCTTCGAAGAAATCTTTTAGCCGGAACTGATGAAGCAAGGCAGAACTGACCGGTCAATGAAATCTGTTCATTTTAATGGTCCAGTGCAAAACCACCCTAAGTTCCTACAGAGTACTCTTGCTAAATGATTCGTGAATGCTTTGTTTTGGCTATGTTTGATGTTGTTGTTTATGTTTATGCGGAGTGGATGTGATTGTTACGTAGCTGCCCATTGTACACAGCTGTCGTCACCTGCTGTTATGCGAGGGAGTTAGTTGATCGAATGAGTTGATGAGAACTATGGATCTATGCTTATCGGCTGTGCATTTCTATCGTCTTCGTCGCTCGCTACTGAAAAAAATCACGGAAAAATAAAAAATAATATAATAATAATAAAAATAGTTGGAAGTGATCTAAGAAGACAACAGCAAGGAAGAAGAACTTCTAATATAGCATTATAGCTGATATTTATTCAATTAATTATTCGACTACTTGGAAAAAATGGTTCCCCATGGACGGATATTTAGAATGATCGTTTCCAGTCTATGTCAAAAGGAAAATTACGATGTAAGCCTGCTTCTCTCGTTAGAACATAAAATTCTAGTCCTCTGCCCCATGATACATCCAGACCCCCCCCCCCCCCCCTCATATTCATCCGAAACCTCGGACGAAGAGAATTTCAGTAGCTGCCCAGCTTTCATCCCTCTGGCGGCTGTCGTTCATCGTCTCGTCGCATGCTGCCACATGGAGCATCTGTTATAAGCTTTTAACATGATAAATGTTTTTCGGAAGATGGAATAGCAAATGGCTGGAGGAATTATTTTCATTTGTAGATAATTCAGCACCTACGGTTCAGAGATAATTGGCAAAACTGTTTGAATAAACAAATATATAGTAAAGACTTAGTATTCGATTCGAAGTTATTTATTTTCATTTTATCTTTATTTTATATTGTTTATTTGCTCTCTTATTCTTCGATTCTATCTTAGCTTCTAAAATATTAGCTGTCCACCTATTGAACCATTTCAGTTAGCCATGCTCACCTCTCAACAACGCATTCCTCGCCAAAGGTTACGATCTCGGAACTTTTTTTTTACCCAAAGTAACGAAGGTCTTCTCAACTATAAAATGTTCACCTGCTCTTTTTTTAACTTAAAGGCTAGCTGCTAGAGGTATTTTATGTACGCCTGTATGAAACTCGCAGACTCCGGATTATTCTCATAAACGCTGGTTTTAGTACTAAGCAGGATGAAAAAATGTAACAAATGTTAAAGAGCATAGCGGTCATCAGTCCCTTCCGGATTTGCTTACGTTCTTCTCCAATTCACTATCGCAGATGATTGCTTGCGCTGCGTACGCGATGATTTGGGGTCCTAGCGGATGCTTCAGATCACTGTTATCCTAAATTCGACCACCATCAAATTTCCCTCTTACCACTAAGCTGCACCCGATTTCTCCACATTTAACCCATCGACGACAGTCTTTACGTACTAGGACCGATCCATGTTTTCATTTTCCAAGTCCATGATGTGTAATATTTATTCGAAGATGATAAAATCATTAAATACAAAAAAAAACTTTCGGAAAAAACTTAGGAAATCATGAAAAATTATCATTGAAGCGTAATGCTCACAAGTGGGTTCCGCTGTCGTCAAAAGGCTGACAGTATTAGTAGAGTCAAAACGAGATGAAACACGGTGCAATTGCGTACGCGACTATGCTCGAAGTTCCGCGGTGGAGCATAGCTGTTAGGATCGACTGGGACCTTACTGGCACCATCCACCGCTGCAGTACGCGATGGTCCCAAGTCGATTCCAACCGCCATCTCCACCGCGCAGCTTCGGACGCAACCACTTATGCAGGTGCACCGTGCTTCATTTTGCTTTCATCCGACCATACAAGTCACATGACCCGCCAGTAGATTGGGGTTATATTATAAGTAGCCCCAAAGTTTTACAGATGACACAGTTATTCCTGAAGCTTCCGGAATTACGCGAAGACGATATTAACGCAGAAACGTGACCCATTCAGACATGTTTTGAAAGATCACCAATTTCTCAAAATTCAGTCGGTCCGTTACGAATTCTCAAGGTCTGCTACAGTCTTTCAACGTTTGGAAAAGTATTGATCGGTGCAGAAGCGATCCTTCTCCTTGTCTGCGAGTGAATTGCCACCCAAGCTGGCACAAGTAATTTTACCCATCTCTATTCCTAACATTTGTCTTTGGACTAATATTAATACAACTTTTAGAAGAAAAAAAAATTGACTGATATGTTCCAAGCAACAGAGGTTTTCTAAAATCTGGTTGAAACCTCAGACGCATGAAAATCCTTCGTGGATTGCATCTCACACACAACGATAGTGTTATTGCTGAGAAAATTTAAGATTGGCATCAGGTAGGTTAAAAAAAACCTCTAGAACAAAATCTATAAATAAGGGCTTCTCATTTCTAGTAAGAACATTATTTTTTAAAATTAACTTCAGATTTCCTGCATTTCCTCCAATTTGTTACTAGAAGATTTCTTCTTTCAAATAACAAGTAATAATGGAGTACGTTTAAAACTTTCATTTCCACTTTCGAGACATTCTACAATTTCCATACCAGAAAGGAGACCATCCCACCGCAATATTTTTAAATTTTAATTGCGACAACAAAGATGAATTTGTTTACCAGTGCCCTCTCCTCGAAAAAAAGTTACCAATCTATTCTTACAAAAAATGCACCAGTATATCAGGTTGCCCTTTTTACGATCACAATTGCTCCTAGCAAACCTTTGATTCGGGCGAATACATATGTTCGCCTCGTTTCGTTGCTATCTCATAGGAAATCCCAATCTATCATGTTTGTAGCAAGTGGCAACGGTTGACGTCCTCAGCAGCCGTCACCTATGTTGTTCTGAGGTTGTTGTGTTACATCGCGAAGGAGCTGCGAATGCGGTGGCGACGACGGCAGCGAGCAGGCACTCCACCTCCCACCAGAAACAGACGGACTGCTGGCAAGTCTTTACGTAAGCAATTGAGGGCAGACAGATACGAAGATGAACGGATATGCTGCGACGTCAACGTCATCAGCACTGTCAGAAATGCTTTTTCGAGAAATCAGAAATAAATGAGAGCTTTCGTATCTCGTGACGTCTAAATGCCAAGGATTTGTTGTAACATTTTCGGCCGAATTGGCCATGATCACGAGGCAGCATCGCTGCTGTGGAATGTCATGGAATTCCTCTGACACGAAAATTTCTAAGACATTAGTAGATTCCGGGCCGAGTGTAGCGCAGTAGATTAGAGGTCCGCTTTGGCCGCACGATGGCTCGAAACCGCCCTATTGTCGGCCAAGCCTTTCATCTCTCTTCAAATTGGTGCCAGACTTGTCTGGGAGGACAAAAGCACTGACTTGGTCATCGGCTGAGCCTTGCAAATCACTGTTGAGGCCAGCACGTGCTTGAGAAACCTCACAGATTGCAGTAAAACGCGGTGACGCATCTCAAGTGGAATGCTACCCCAATGTCTTGATCCTTTATTCTTTCAATAGCTTCCTTCTTCTCTTTCGCGAACACCTGGGAGTATTTGTTTAGCTGTCGCCTGTAGAGAAAATTAGTGAATAGATCGCGATAAATCTGTTGTCCTTGCAGGAACGTGAAACAACAGAGTTTCAGAATGCGGATAAGTTCCCTGTTTGCACAAAAAGGGTAATATCCTTTCCAATGCTTCTACAGAGAAGACTACCAGAATCAAATAAATATGCAGTATTTCTTTCCACCGTTCTTGTTCCTTATTTCTAAGATGTACTAAGCAATGACCCGCATATTTCATTCTGATCCGATGTCTAATCTCCTCATACTTCACATTCCTGTCAGATTGCTACTAAGGTTTCATCCGACGAGCTATGTGATCTGAGAAGAAAATGGATTCGAAAATCTATGAGCAACTCGTTTTAATGGAAAAATCCGATGGCGACAGATAATGTGTTTACATAATTTCGAAAACATTGACTAAGGGACAAAATGCTCGTTTGATCGACCCCATTGTGACGTGCCAACTCATCGTAGGCGTTAGTGGTGTTTGTCTCAAAAGTATTAGTAAATTATGTCAGACCTATGCAATAACTTGCGGGGCAGGCGTGTTTTTATTCTCTCACATTCGGAGCAATTTACCCAACCTCGCGTGCAGGAAAGATTGCGGTTGGCTGTGCGCGATCCGTCGACTGCAGCCGTAAGTGTACTCTCCTGCTGTTACAATACATTTATTAGAGATTTTCGGAAGTCCATACACAGTGGTGAAGAAGAATCAGAGAATTTTCCTAGAAGGAACGAAGTTCTTGGAATATAACAGAAATTATGCACGCGATCAGATCTTTCCAATCAGGCTGTTTCCCCCAAATATGTTGATTCGCATCTATAACGAGAATTACGAAGAGTTTGGCGATCGGATAGCTAGAGGACGATCAAAAGCTTAAACGTGCATAAATTGTCAAATCATCACATCATGGTGACGATTCTTTTTTTCAAATTTTGAGGTTCTGAAATAAAATAAAAGAAAAAAAAAGATTCTGAAATTCGGACTCCGGACTTCGACTTCAATTTTAATCCTAGGCATACATATGGAAAAAGTCTGCAGCATTCTTTTTTTTCTTCCATCTTCAAGGTCGAAAAGCAACCCGTCCACGCAATAGGGACACAGTTCTGCAAGGAATTTTTACTTTTTCATCACACAATTCTCTTGAAGCGTTATTTTGGAGATGTTCTTCTCCTACTGCAGTAGTGGTAAAATATATGGACGGCGTTCGTTGCCGTTTTACCCAATCATATCACTGATAAGTTTGGAAGGTTTAAAGGAATACAAAATTGTGGATTTGTTGAAAGCCGTGGCAAATATGTATACATGCATAATATTCGGACACAACAGAAATTGCTACGATTCCGTCGAGCGCTAAACACAAAATTTGGGAGTAAATGGAAGTAGGAAACACTAAGGAGAACACAAATTCGAAGCGTCTTTTCCATAGTCGTTTATCCGTGTGATGTACCGTAATATCTTGACTTAGAATCTATTTTTCTTATTATGAAATTGTGGAGCACAGATCGTGTTAGTAATAATATACGTAATCGTGCTGCCTTCTCTTTCACCACCGGCACAACCTTTATAGTTGATAGAATTTCCAGCACAAAAAAGATCTGCTTGAAAAATTGGAAAAGTTTCGTTGCAACCATACATGCTTCGATTATTTCACTATCTAGGTATTTCTATTAAATATTTATCTATTGATATTTATTACTCAAATGTAGCAAAGTGGAAAGAGGCCATCCTTACGGATGGATGGTCAAAGATTAGAACTCGCCTGGGGCCAACTATCGTTTTCTTCAATTTGAGGTCTACAAGTCCGTGACTGAGCTGTGTGGGAAAATAAGGACACTGATATTGACACATTTGGTGCGTCAACTGGACGTCGCAAGCCAGCGGATTCCAGATGAGTCTCCAGTTGAATGAAGTGAATACAATTTCCGATTGGATGCAACTAGAAGTTCCAGGCACATGGTGTCGATACAACAAACTTCCTTCTCGAACCTGTCAGATCTTCAACGTCGTCCACCTTCCCATGCATTGCGCGTGCCTCATAATCCACAAAGCTTCGGGCTACCGTAGAACAATCGATATCAGAAATATGTTCAGTTTTAAGAACGAAGCGTGGGTGTAAACGCGGCGATTGGACCGCTTCGGGGATAGCATGTGTAGGCTACGCCCACCAGCGATCCGCGCCTAGAGCTTCCGCCCCTTCTCGCTTCGGATCTCCCACATCTCGCACATATCGCACAGGCAAGGCTAAATCCTCCACAACACAGACATGTCGGACGTTGAAGACGAGCACGCTGAAGACGTTGAGCAGGACGAGAATGATGTGCCTGAGGTGAGCACAGCTGATTACGATTATCCACGATTCCTTTTTGGAATGGAATGGAAAATGCCTCAATTTTTCCCTTGTTTTGTGGTTTAGTGCTGTTTTGTCACCTCGACTCAGTCTTCCGAATAATTCCTTGATGAAGTACTTGCATCCGTACGTTCCGCGACTCTCGCTCGATTTGAATGTTGCAACGAACTCATAACTTCACAATTTCTAACTATTGAACTCTTATTGAAAATGTCGAATTTCTGATGCTTTTTTCTTTTTTTCAACTCACAAACTTCCTTACTTCAATTATGTACGCTATGCGGACTGATAAACTTAAGAGGTGTCATATGTGCATACGAGATTTTTCTTCTAAAACTCAGGCAAATCCATGGCATAGAAAATGAGAAAGAAACAATCATACATGAGATCTAGATCTAGAAGTTATGATGATGCCGGCCTTCAATCTCTAGTTGTAATTTTGATTAATCCGAAAGGATCATTTTTGATCACTCTCATCTCTACGAAACTGTCAAAGAATTCGAAATGAACATAAACGAGAAGAGTTAAAGAATAGCTTTCAAGGAACTTGGCTTCATCCTGTAGAAATCCATTCATTTCCTACGGCTTCACTGTGTAATATGTCAGTATTCGGCTGAATTCTTTGTGAAAAGATTTCTCCGTGCTGACTTGTGTTTTTCTCTACCAGGAAAGCTGTGATGTTGGCTGGCTAAGAGCGTTGCCGTCGCGCTTTAAACATTCTGCGCTGCGTCTCGAAACTGTTGTAATAATGTAACTACTAGGAGCCGCTAGGCAAGCACATATTGCTACCTTCACGAAATATTCGAGGGTACGCAAATTTATGGAAACTGAAGTAAAACAAAAAGTCTTTATATTCTTCCCAGTATGAATTTGCTTTTCTTTCCATCGTTTTTCCTTCTTATTTTACATTGATTAACGTTAGACTTCTAAAGTCCTCATCGTGAGTTTTTTTTCGAATTTTATCGAAGAAAAAATTGAATCGAAGTTGAATCTGAACTGCTGATATTTTGACATGATCGTAATTTTTTCGCGCAAAAATTCCATTCAGGCAGTTAAAAACATCGGATTTTTAGCATTGAATTGAAGTGACATCGCTAAAATGTTACTACGCTAAATTTCTAGGTCGTTTATAGATCTTCTGCCACAAAATTACCTATTGCACTTGCAATTATCAGAAATTACGACAACAAGACCTCATAACATTACATCAAACTTCAAAAAAGTGCATTGGAATCCTGAGTCACCTAAGATTTATTTATCCTGACAAACAATTCAGAGGCTGCCTATAATTCCAATGCTTTCTCAAGCTATTTCTTGCTTTCAGAAGGAGATCAAAATTTGCTGAAAAGGTCTCTGAATTGACCAACTAAGTGCTGAAACTTTGCTTCTCAAATTATTGTCAGCAGTTCATTTCTCGATGGCTACGGGGAGTCGATAAAAGAATTAATGTGAGGCAGAAAAAGAGTGCGAGTTGCGATAGATGCGCCACGGTCACCAAAAACCAAAACAACCACCACTCCCTATAAAGTTTCTGTTTAAATCAACGGCTAGCTCTTAGAAAAAGAAATTCACTGTTGTACGTGTTATTATATTCTGTTCGCCAATTTCACTGCTAAGTCAGATATTTTCCATTCAAGGAACTTTCCTGGAGTAGTAGTTTATGGCACATTAGCGCAGCCGAAACAGAAGAAAATGTCGTCATTCATTGCGAAATCACATCTCTCTTTTACAGGAGGATGGCGAAAAGGACGACACTCTCGCACCAGCTCCAGGATCAGCCGCATTGAAGAGCCCGACGCCCGGCCGACAGCCCGGCTTCAACGTCCCAGAAACTGTACTGCGAAAGTGCGTTTCTCATCCTCATCTGCTACATGCGCAACAGTTGTTCACTTGCCCACGGCATCAGAGAGGAGTGTCGTGGAATGTGTGCGGAGTGTATGGCGCTTGCCTCTGCAAAGTATTTTTGGACGCTCTTATCGCGCTTACTTTCAGCGTGGTTTCACCAGGGAGCGGAACTTGCATCGAACTGCGGATATTTACTTGAGAAACTGGAGATTTGAAAGATCACTTCATTACGAAATTGTTTTCCAAAAAATCCAAAAATGAAAAAAATGCTGTTCTTCACTTAAATAATACCTATAATACTTATACCGTATTCATAACTCCAAACAAGCCTTTATTTACACTGGAACTAACAACAGCTGGAACTCAGGTAGAGAAAAAACAGAAAAATTTGACAGAGAGTTGACATAAAAAAAATATCGCAGAATATTGGTATTTCCTACACGTTTTGACACTCTTAACAGTTTGTAAAAAGCAGAAATCATCAAACCACTGAACACCATGTGACTTGGAAGATTTAAGAGAAGAAAATTTGGAAAATAAAAAATAGAAAAATTTCTGTGAAGAGACGGTGTACTGGAGCCTTTTTGGGATATTTGAAACTCAAAGCGTCATTGGCAATATATATATATATATATATATATATATATATATATTATTACTCTAAACCTGTTCCAAGAAACAGCTCGATTAGGAAACCAACAGGATTTCAGGCAGCAACAGTACTCCTCTGGTAAACCATCAAAGCATGATAAGACGAAACTTATGCGTTCCGAAGGAATCATTCCTATCCAGGCAGGATCAAACAAATATGCTTCGCAGAAGGGAATGACTGGTAGGTTATGATTGGTCACTTTATAAAGTGAATCTCAAGATCATTTTCACACATTCGCATGGAGTTTAATTCAATTTTTTCGAGGAAATGATCAGTTTGAGCTTATCATGAATTATTCAGTGTTGAGAATGATAACTAAGTAAGGATAGGTTTGGTTTAGTTGAATGCAATTCCTACTCCGTTAGCAGTACTGGCAATCGGTCCAAAATTTTCCGCGAAAACCATGAATTTAGTCCTAAAAGCTCCAAAATCTGCTTTGCTTTTTCGCATCACTAAAGTTCTTTTGTAATAAGGCATCAGGTTACGACATTTCTTCGGCACAATCTTCGAGAAATCCTCGCAAACATCAATGGAATGTTCCCCGATAACATAGTGATTGGTTTTCTCGACATAGACGGTCACAGAAAAGCGTCGAGATTATCAATGTATCACTGTACGGGATGTTTCACATTTGCGAACAAACACATATTTTAATGGACACCATAAAAATGTTGCAGAGCAAGTTTCTGTGCATTAAATAATTCAAAAACTTAAACCACATTAGCCAAAACAAAGAACACCGCAACCTGTTCGTTTAGTATTTTCTTTTTCGCTTCTGAAAGAAGTTTTGTATGAGTCCTTTTCGTTAAAGAAGTGTTCTTTTGGACACCTTTCGCCTAAAAATTTGGCGTCGCCGCTTTTCCAGAGCCGACAAAAGTCAAAGTAACCTGGATATCCTTTTAATGTCTCCTCAGTCCACAAAGCAGTAATCTAGATTAGTGGGTCTAGAAAATTCTGGAAGAATCAGTCACCGATTACGAAATTCTTACTGCAATGATCTAAGTACGGAAAACGGATCTAAAACTACAATCACCGATAAGTTCGTGAAAGAAAACAGACCTTTGGACCTGAATTATTTGCCGATCATTTGCCGTATCTTAATCCTATTATCGCAGACGTACGTAGTAGCACAAAGGGCAACGAACGAAGTCAACAAGTGCTGTCTTCAAAAAAGGACTGACTCAATCTGGAGTCCACGAAGAAGAAATTCTTGAAAGAACAGTAAAACGCCAAAAATCCTAACACTTTTCCAATTCAGGATTCGGTGTTCCTCGTGATGTCATCGATAAAGTGAAGTCTGAAAACTTAGCTGAAATCACTGATGAGAAGAAGATCGAACTGCTGAAGGGATCCACGTGGTTGCAATCTGGTACCAACAAATTTGCTTCACAAAAAGGACAGACTGGTAGGAATCAACTGCTTCAATCGGATGCCCTCTGACCTCCCCTAAGCCAAAATGTTTCAGGATTTGGTTCTCCTCGTGATGTTAACTACAAAACGAAGGGTACCGGTGGAGCAAGCGAAGTTCCAGAGGAGAAGGTTGGTTGGTTATTTTAGGATGCATTATTAATGTATTATCCAAAGATTTACGGCTAAATTTGAATCATTTTGGTCTGACGACGATAACAAGGGACATGAAAACCAATATTTCATCAGGAACCTAATTCATCGATGGTGGAATGATTACTGAATTCAACTTTAGAAATTTTAGAGAGAAAAGAAAAGAAATTTTAGAAAATTGGGTTGTTTCAATTACCGAACAGAAAGCATTGTTACAGTCCTGTAAAACCGAGTAGTCTGAAACAATGTTAAGTACCTTGTTCCTGTTATTGCACAGAAAATTTTTCTATTTGTGCAATAATGTAAGCCGAACAAAGATCACTATTTAAGTCAAGGGTTGATTTATTCATTCTACTTCACATCCTCGAAGACCCCATCCGACCTGCGTGGGCTTAAGTCGACCTTACTTCTGGAAAGTTAAAGGGTAAAGTTTCTAGCGTTAATAAATCCGCTAATAAAATAAAAGGCTTGGTGAGCACTAGGAGCACGGATTCGAACCTCCGATAGATCGTGCAGGAAGCAGAACCCTCGAAGCGCTACACTACACCCGCCCTTCTGGAATATCGCCTTGAAATAATAGACTTTTTCCTCAGCCTAGTTGCCTCGTAAGAAAACTGGAAACAAATTCTGTTGTTTTTCACTCGCGAAAATAGAAGAAGTCGTTGCTCATTGGAATGGATGAGGGGAAAAATTGGCAGTTTTTTTTTATTTTTCGGGGAGGTTCATTGCTGAAAAGACCATGTTTATTTGATTTTGACCAAACATGTACTTCCATTAGGTCTGAATACATACAGAAATAACTTCATGCATCTAAGTCTTCCATGAATTATAAAGCATATGCAATCCTTAAAAAATGTTTCACCCTACTGTCTTTTTTGAAGAGATGCTCAGAAGTTTTCTTTAAGAACATTCTATGGTTGAGGCTTTATGCATAACAAAATCTCCGCCATAATACAATTGAGAGCACTACTTCTGTTCTAATAGCAAACACACGTGTAGAATGGACGTCTTAAGCAAAATAGAGAGAAGTCGTCAATTCAGGCCCGTGCTTCCGATGGTATCGTCCCTCTTCAATCCGGAACGAACAAACTCGCATCACAGGCTGGTATGACCGGCATCGGTATGCCTCGTATTGTTGATGGTGAGTCGGTCGTGTGTTAGAAATTTTTGTCCATTTGAGCACAATCGCGCATTAATACTGTGTCTCACAACACTGTATCCATAATTCAATTTTAGTGCGCAAAGCCGACGAGCAGGATCGAGAGTCTCAAGGCTTTATTCACCTTCAAATGGGTACCAATCGCTTCGCTAACCAGTCCGGTATGACAGGCTTCGGAATGCCGCGTCACAATATTACCAAGTAGGCGAACAGTCGTATATATGTTTGGAGCAAAAAAACCTATGGATTAGGACCGAAACTATTTTTCTAATAGATGGCTACGGAACATTAGCTTTTTAATATCGGTTATCTCGCATAAAAAAAGTAGTTTTTCGACAAATCGAAGAGATAAAGGATAAAGTGTACGACGTGGATCAATCCTGTGAGGATGCGCCTAGGACCTCGATTTAAATTCAGAATCGTTTTTCTGTTTTTCTATGAACATGTGTGCGGTCGTAAGTGACATAGGGGTGGACCGATGGTTCAAGGCAGTGTTTTTTTTCCTCCCGGAAAAATCTGACACCAATTTATCTACCTCAGAGGGATGAAAGTAGTGATTAACAGCGCTAGGAAATCTTCGATCGTGCAGTCAGGCCCGAACCAACAGCGCTACATCCGCTTTTATTTGACAAGTCAAGCTCGAGAATTACCGTGAAACGTTGCTAAAAAGGAAACATTGATTGTCCTTTTATGTGAGAGAAAAGCACATGTATTCATGTTCCATCTTCCAGATACAAGGACGAGGTTCGTGGTGAAATGCCCCATGATGAAGGAACCACCTCCAGGCAGACTTCTGGATGGAGAGAGGGTATGTTTCAAGCGTTAATGACTGATTTGAATGCGTTCGCATGTTAGTAGTTACAAAAACACACAAACGTCCACGATAACTATCTTCTTGTCAGCATTATCCACTAAAACTACTGGAGCGTGGACCTCCAAAGGCAGTGTTCGCGTTCAGTGAGAGTTGTTCAGTGAGATTTCTGATGTTGCTGCTCATTCCAGTAGGTGAGATCAAGAGTAGAGCATTTTCAAGAAGTCACTCTTGAAGATTGGCAGCAGGGTTCGCGACGAGAAAGTGGATAAACTGTCTGGCGTTAATCAAACCGTTTGGGATGCGCCACCACGTCCACCTCAATTCTGAATCACTTGAGGTTTACGACGTGACTGGCCTATACAGCGGGGGCCAACCAATGCATTAAGTCAATGTTTTTATCCTACGAGACAAGTCTGGTGCCGGTTTATCGACACCGGAAGGATGAAAGGCTTGGTGGGCACTAGGGTGGAAACGAACCTCTGATCAATCGTGCAGACAGCAGAACCTCTTGCCGACTGCGCTAGACCCGCCTCAAACGAGCGAGATGTGCCACAAATCGAGGAGCAGAAGACCTCAGTGAGATTTCTTCAAACGGAATTCTGGAATAGGCGCGTAATGTAGTTCTCATCACTGCAATGGATATAAAGAGAAAGTTCCTAGACTAGGTTGAGAGTTCCGAGCTGCCGTAAAACTACTTACTACTATAGACATAGAAGGAGGAGGTTTCTTTCTATTTTTGTTGTCATATTTGAAAACTGCGGTTCAAACTATGCATATAGTAGAGAAATGCAATGCAGAAAACTTACCTTCTGCTACCATTGACCACGCGTTACCATATTTTCTCACGTATTTCTTGAAATATGTAGTAACTAAGACGTTGTTGTGCCTTGGAACTTCGACACACTTCTGCTTATGTTTTCCCGTATAGGTCTATTACTAGAGTTTAATGTTCGGTAAATCGCAATTACCAACGACCCTTTCGTTGGTACACTGGAGAAACCCGAAACGTCAAGCTTATAAAGACTCTATCTGAAAACCTCGTAGGCACACTAATAGAAAACACTTTGAAATATGTTTCTTCTGATCAGATTCTGAATTTCTAATTCTAAAATCTTAAAGATTCTAAAATGAAAACATCGACGACAGAGAAGGGACTGGAGAACAAGGTCCTGGATTTTGTCCGGTGCATTTTAAAAATCTTTCAAAACGCTTGTTTAATGTTCGATGGATCGCAATCTCAGAAATTTAGATGCTCTCATCGTTGAGGTTTTTACTTCCAATCATGAAAATTTTATTTTCTCAATTGCTTTACGAAAATACACTCGTTCCATTCCAAATAACTCCTGTTTTCTCCCATAAAACTACTTCAACACGTGCTTCTTCTCCTATATTTCCATTCATGAGAAGCAGTGTACACTTAGGGTGCAGAAGGTACTCAAAAAAAACCCATTAACGCAAACCTGGTTTTTTTTCCAGAAACAAACAATGTACAAACAATGTATATGTAGTTGAGAAAACTCTGTTTCTGGATTTCAAAAAAATACATTCCCAAAACTTTTTTCAATTTAATTGTTAAACACCTCGCCAACCGTATGTAGAAAGTCATAAAATAGGCGTCGATGTTACACCACATCTGCAGTGAGCGACCTGATGTGAAACATATGCGCGGTAACGAAAAAAAAAATTAAACTACCTATCGATCTGGATCTACTAATTCCTGCACTTTCTTTATGCGTCCACCTGAGTAGCCTATACACGAAAATGTTTAGGAGCTTCACAAGCCGGCATGACTGGATTTGGTGCGTTCCGTAACAACACAGTCGCATTCCTGCAGGCCCAAGAGCAACGCTCTCAGGTTACGAATACTCATCTTCCTCAAACTGCCCGGCTAGCAATAACATTCAAGCTTAACCTGGAACTCTTTTCCAGGGTATGATCCCCTATCAAATGGGTGTAAACTTCCTTGAGTCACAAGCTGGAAAAACCGGATTTGGAATGCCCAGACAAGTAAGTGTCAATTTAGAGGGATTCTACAAGAAGAATCAAATGAACTAAGGTTTCACATAATTATGCAGGTGTTCACTTCGTTTGTTGATGATACTCACGAGGACCTGCCAGCTGACATGGCCCGCAGACCAGAAGTGCCATTCTGGACCGGTCAGGATGAATCTAGGCACGCTAACCAAGTAAGAAAAACTTTACCGTGTCACTTTTAAAACCAGCAAATATAAATACCTTGCACACAAATTCAACCTGGTCCAACTGAATCTTCAGACCGGAATGGGCGCATTCGGTACCCCTCGTGACGTTCGCGGCGAGTATGTTCGACGCATGTGGTGATCAATGCATGCAAGCAACTGTGCTCAACCATACAACTAGTCAGCTACAGAAGATCATAGTTACCGTAATCCCAAACCCATATGTGACATACCGTACCCGCCAAGACACACACACACACTTGCCAGTGACTTAAACACATAAGCATGTTTTCTGCTACAGATATCGACTAAATACACCGCGTGCATTGTATCTTGAATATGTTTCTATTTGAGAATTTATTAAATTTTTCAATTTGTTTCCTGTGACTGTTCGTGTCGTTTTAAGAAATGTTGACGAGCATATTAATTCACCCTAAAATTTAAGCAGGAAGAAAAGAAGAGAAGTTTCTAAAAACAGAATTATGGTGCTAAAACTCTCGAGGTCGGTCTAATTCCGAATTGAATTGGTGTCGTAAATAGCTACAGGATTTTTCGACTCTATGCCGTCTAGGCGTCTGTCTCTTTCTGTTAAGGCGCCAAGAGTGATCCTAATGAAGAACACAAAATACTTGTTGGTTTGATGGAATTGAGGGGGCGTCATAAGGGGACGTTAGCGCTGTTGACGTAGAACAGTTCTGCATCAACTCTGAGTAAAGTAGTACATTTAGAAATGATTTATTTCCTGTTCAAAGCAACGTTTACGTTGCTCACAAAACAAAATGAGAAGATTCAAAACCATGGAACAAATCTAGCCGAACTTCGGGGGTGGACACCTTTAACAGGCATGCCCTTCTTTGCTCAAGATGTATGGAAATTCCTGATAACCGTCCAGCTTGTTTGCTTCATGCAATACCAATACACTTTGCCGTTGAGTCCTTATTGCGGCAAAGCAGCCAAGGCACTGCCTCGTGAAAGTCACGCCTCTTCGCAACTATAGGCTGGCTCAACTGTTTTTATTCGGATGATCGTCCTCCGATCAACTTAATCCCAAATAAAGTTGCGAGAATGTGCATTTTTACATTTCAATAGAAGATTATGGTCAAGCATTTACGAAAGGAAAAAAAAACAACAATGGAAAATAATGGCGGTATCTAAACTCACTCCTAGCGATACCACCTTGAGCACAGCGGGTAGATCTCAGATGAAAAAAAAAACAATCATGGAAAATGATGGCGATCCTCCCACGAGAGCACAAAGTTGCCTGTTTGTTGGTAGAGGAACGTTCTCCTCTTTTTTTGGAGATGTTAATGGTAGTGAATATACATACGATTCTCATTGGAGGACATGTATTGTTATAGTTATGCACTGTCTCTCTTAGCATAAATGCTCCAATCATGGGAAGAAGTAATTTTAACGTGGGAGTCATCCTGAAATGCTCTCTTTCTGGGAAATCTACGTAGCTATTAGGTTGGTGCATAAATAATGTACGTTTTTTGTTGCATATCTTTGCGACAAATTTTTTCCGACTACATCCATCTTCAATATTAGAAGCCGTATAGCGTTTTGTGGCGCATTTCGTTGGGGCTATTAGCGCTGGGCATAGTAATGTGTCTAGGCCAAATTTTCACCAAATCTTCTTCTACGAGTTCAAGCTGGGCAGGGCTGCAGCGGAGACAGCTCGAAATATCTACGCTGTTGCTGCTCGCTCGCCGTTGAGAAAGCACCACCGAATCCATGGTAGGGCGTCGATTCCAAAGGTTTCGTTGTGGTGATGTGAGCCTCGATGATAAAGAAAGTCGCAGCCGTCCTTCTGAAGTTGACGACGATTGCTTAAGGCAATCATCGAAGATGATCCGCCTAAATCAACACGATAAGCTGCAAAAGCCAGGCGTTGACCATTCAGCAGTCGTCCGCCATTTGAAAAAAAAAACTGGAAAGATGAAAAAGGTGAACAATTGGGTGCCGCATAAACTGAGCGAGTCCCAAAAAACAGCCGTTTTGAGATCTGTTATGCAACAAGAACGATCCATTTCTCGATTGTATTGTTCTAAGAAGTAGATCCTTCATGACACCAGGAGGTGTCTAGCTCAATGGATGGACAAGGAAGAAGATTCTAAGCACTTCCCGAAACCGAAAGTGCCCCCTAAGAAGAGTATGTTGACTGTGTAGTCGCGTGTTGCATGTGTAATCTACTACAGCACCATGAAATCTGGCGAGACCACCACCGCAGAGAAGTAGTGCAAAGAACTGTACGAAATGCAACGGAAACTCTAACTTTTTCGCTCTGCATTAGTGAACAGAAAGGGCCTGATGTTACGGGACCATGCTCGGCTGCACAATTCAAATGTGGCGCTGCTGAAGTTGAACGAGTTAGGCTACGAGGCTCTGCCTCACCCACCACATCCGCCAGACGTTTCACCAACACTATCACTTTTACAAATTTGCGGACATCTGCCTAAGAGGTAAGATCCTCCAAAACCAAGGTGGTGCCGAACACGAGTTCAGGAAGTTCGTTGACAACAAAAGCTCGGACTTTTAAGCATCGGAGATAAGCAAACTTCTGTTTGTTGGTAACAGTGCGCGGACAGTAGTGGTTTTTACTTCGGTTGATGAAGTTGATTTTGAGGCGATTAATAGAGTTTCGAAGTGAATGTTTGAAAACGCGCATTGTTTTTGCAACAAACTAATATTCGTGAGTAACTATTTCCAGTTGTTGTATGGATCTTCGTTGTAACTGTGATTATTACTTGTTAGGTATTTACAAATGATGAGATATTATCAATGGTTACAAACGTACTTTCAGACAAACCTATGACCAGTATCAATATAACAATCGACCCATAATCCAATCAACAAATATTGGGTTATGAATACAAATTAATTACACCGGCGAGAAGGCTACATAAACAGTTCACACGTAGTAAATATCATGATCATGATATATAACAACGATCTTATTCTGTCACGCATGTGTATGTCAGTCACGAAATTCGAAAAGGGGGGTGCGACGGATCCACCGGCGTTGGATGGCCCCGCTGGCGCCAGATAGCTATAATATGGGGCGACGGATCCACCGGCGTCGGGTTTGTGCGCCGGCACCAAATACCTATAGAAGTGGGTGCGACGGGTCCACCGGGGTCCGGTTGGTGCGCCGGCGCCAGATACCTATAGAAGGGGGTGCGACGGGTCCACAGGCGTCGAAATGGTCGAAAACGTCGAAATAACTCCGTGCGCATGTCGCGAAAGGTAAATGGGATGTTTCCTAGCCGTGGCCACTTGCACTTTGCTTTTCACCTTTATGACTCCTCTGCCTGTTTATTTCCTTTTTCGCTTCAAGTTGGTAGTATGCCGTTCTCAGAAAGTGGAAACGCGCATGCAAACGGCTCCTTAAATAGTAGCAAGATGTTTATGCGATCTGACGTGGAACGTTATCTTTATCAGTAGGGTGATGTTTTCACGTCATTTTTTGTCTAAACATCATTCTTTGATGGCTGTTTGGGAAAAACAGGAGGAGAACCTTTATTTCGAGTGATAGTTCTAAATTTAACTTTTTTTAATTTTTGGTCTATAATATATTGATAAAGAGTGTTTGAAGCTGAAGTTCGAATGTTCTCCAAATGTAGAACTGATGCGTTTAGAAAGAAGACTGCGAAACCTTTCGCTTTGAGTTATAGTATAAAAAAGAAAGAAAGATTGTTGGAGATACACAAGTCCAACTTCATAGAAAACGGCACTGATATTAATTTTCGTTGATCAATGAAGGCGAGCGAAGCAAACACCACAGAAATTCCGAAGCCCGGCTTTAGCCGGACGTTCAGACGTATATAATAAGGAACTTAATCCGTGTGTGTGTGTGTGTGTGTGTGTTTGTCTGTGTGTCATGAAATTCGAAAAAGGGGGTGCGACGGGTCATGCGGCGTCGGATTGGTGCGCCGACGCGGGATAGCTAATTCACAACCTTGTTCCCTCTGGTAGTGCACTGTTAATTCCAGCTGGGTCCAGAAGTTGTGCCACAGTCTACGCATTCTACGAAAAGGCGGATAATTTTCGAGAATGCTGTGATGCTGTTGATATTGTTCCAGTATGGTGCCCATGCAGATACTGAAAATATGCGCGAAATAGTTAGTGCAGGTTTTATTAAGAAGGAAAAGTTTGCCTTATTACGCTTTCTCACTGCTGGGAAAGGAGAATGTGTTTCCGCTATAATTACACTTCATCTCTTCTGCGGATTTAGGCTTTTCGCACACGCGTTTTTGAGCTATTACACTTGGTCGTCTGATCACTTCTGGATATTGCACAACTGCTTGTAGAGGATTCAAAGAAAATGGACCTCTACAGGATATGAAGCATTGTACGGAAGTTTGTTTGGCAAAGCACGTTGAAGACTCAAAGTCACTATAGAAAATGGAAAGAACAAGAAATGTAAAAATGTGGATGTAGCGCGTATAGTGAGGAGAGAAATGAAGAAGCTATGAAGAATGGTTGTTATTTCTTTGAGTGGGCCGGAGACAGCATATTTACTTTCGACTGAGGAGAGGGAAGAGAAAAACAAGAAAGGATACAAAAACTGTAATGATGTAGATGCAGCGCGTACGTGAGGAAAGAATGTTTGACTTTCATTAGAACATTAGAACGCTCTATACGCTTGTGGCAGTTTATCTCTTGGCTGTCTTTCTGCAACAAGGACCCTATGTCAAAATATAGGGCACAGAGCGAGTAAGCAGGGCAGTGACGTAGAATTGTTCCACATCATGAGGAAAATCGGGCATGCCTGTTGAAGATGTCAGGCATGTCCGAACTTTTCCGCTGTGTTCATAGCTTAATCGTTTATAGACGTCAAGAGAAACGCCTCACGAATACACTAAATTGCTGTTTTTTTTTGTTGCATGAATGTCGTAATTTTTTAAAGAAAAGTACTGCCTCGAATGTTGTCGCAAAGTTGGCATATTTATTGGAAGCAAATGTAAAATCAACAAAAAAGATGCGAGAATGACACATATAAATAGATGACGAGATCATAGCAGTCATGCTTCACTGAAAAAAAAAGTGATGGTGATAAAACAAGAGAACCCAAGCCGTTGAAAAATGCTTTGGCCAATGTCGAACACAAAGTGCATACAAGAGTGGTAGGCATCTCGCCCTCCTTCCTTTCCTCCCATTTTTTTATCCATTGTTTCAGAAACCATTTGCAGTACTGATGAATACAATAATATCCATAAATTTTCACCGAATAAGTGAAAGTTTAGTTTGAAAGCATATAATTCCACTTTTCCTTCCCATTTTCTTCCAATGTCTGTTGCTATGGAAACGCGACAACCAAACACACGTCCCGTTTGATGACAGACCTGTTCGCTTCTTGATGAGTTCCGATAATCTGGTGGATTTCTCTATTATTTCAGAATGTAAAACATTTACAGCCTCGTTCTATTCTCCCTTTATTAGACTTTCAACGATCGTTGGCGGATTAAATCAAAATTGTTAAATCAATGTAATTAGTGTTTTATATTTATTTTCCATATTTTAATTATATGCAACGAACACACGTACTTATGCAGAAATCTGGCTTACAGCAGAAATTATACTAGTCTAGGGAGTTTAGCTGTTTTAGACTGAAAGGCTGAAAATTCATATAGATTATCCGTTTGAAAATGTAAAATAAACATGTGCACTTTTAAATCCTTGCGTTTTTCCAAGTAATCCTAACTTCCACTACTTCAGTCAAAATTTCGTTTTGATAAGAATCACAAAGTGAGGGACGTTGTTCCGGTAAGCTGTCTGTAAAAAAGGATTCTGGGAACTCTATAACGAAGCGTACGTGAAAATCATACCTCAGAGCAAGAACTCGAATATTCGGACGGTACAACAGTAGACAGGTACGCAGCCCTGATTAATGAGATCAAATTTTTGGCATTAATTTCTTTTATTTGTGGCTTTATAAACACTATTTTAATGTTCATTCACGTAACGCTTTCACTACCACTTCAATACAGCTTATTTGATTCTCAGCTTTGGTTGAATGTTCGTTAAAAGTGAGTAAAATGTGATAACGTGAGTAAAATGTAGTGCTAGTTATGACGCTCCATTTTTTTATTTCCCTAGAAACCCAAATAAGATTTCTAAAATCCATTTGACTTGCAAAATGGGAATATTTCAGCATGGTCGAAGAAACTGTTTTGAGAGAAGAGGTTCCAAAGTTCGAGGGACTATTCAAAGCTCTTCGCCTTTATCGAAATAACCAGATAAAAGCTTGTGAAGAGGAGTGCACTAAACTACTGGAGAAGAATCCGCTGGATCAGGTATAATCAGGCTCAAATGTGGTCCATCGGAAGAGGGCAACGCATTTGTTGCAGTCCACTTTCTCTCCTTCTTCCCTTTCTTTTCTGTTTGTCATATACCTTCTCCTCCTTCAGTCAGACTCACCACGAATCTGACGCGGTGAGGGAATCTGCTGGAAAAGCTGAGATGGGCTTCCAGATTGCTGATGCGAAGTAGTTCCTCTCATCTCTTAGTATTTGACGTGAAGAACGGCGTGGAAGATGTTTTATGACAATTTCAGCTGCACCGTGCTACCGCGCCGCATCCGTGTGCGTGCGGTCGAAGATCAATGAGGTGAACTCACTAGCCCATTCAAGTAAAACCAATGAATAGGGTGTTGAGGGTACCGGAACGCGTGCATAAAGAAACGTGTGTACCCAGAAACCTAAGTTGTTCTCAATTCCATTGTACGACCAACAGGAGAGGAGCGGAACCACATCAGACCGCACAATCTACTTCTCCATCTCCAGCTTCATTCCCTCACCACGCCAGATTCGTGGTAAACTGCATTCAAGGGGTATCACAACCACGCTGTTAAACACATCCTACCCTGACTCTAAGTCGCTTGTTCAGATACTGCGTGCATTCTCCTTTTTACTTATATTCAAAAAAATTTAGGCTGTTTGGGCCCTCAAACTGACTTGTCTCACTGATCCTGTGTATGTAGACGAACTCGAAAATGATGAACTTGGGATCGCAGAGACGTTTTTGGACCAGAATATTATCGCTCCCAATGCTCGCCCAGGAACGTCATTTCAGAGACCCACTACCTCCGCGAAGGGAATGAATCCAATTATGAGGCAATTTCCAGAGTTACTCTTAGTTTCCTAAGCTTACCTTCTCATATTAGGCCAACATCCACTGCTGGAAGACCTCTGTCCGGAGTAATTCGTCCGTTGACTTCACTGCGTCCCGGCACTATGGAGCAAGCGGTACGAACCAGCCGCACCGCAAGGACGGCTAGAGCTGTTAGCAGCGGATCGGCCAGGCAGTTGCGATTGGGAACGGTACTATTTGTTGCACATATAGTAGTCGGGTCAAAACGACATGAATCACAAGTGTGATTGCGGTGCATTTGCGTATGCGTTTGAAATGGTGCGGTGGAAGCAGCAGTTGGAACCGAGGTGACACCGTCGCAAACTGCAGCGATGGGTGGTGCCAGAGCTCCTAATTGCTACGCTACAGCCCACCGCCTCGTTAGAAGCCACGTACGCAATTGCACCGTGTTTCATTTCGTTTTGACCCTACTATACTCTTATATAGTTCATTGAAATTACTATGGTTCTGGTACAGGCATCTATGGCTGCAAGTGCTGATGGACCATTCGTGAATCTGGCTCGTCTTAATGTCGACAAGTACGCAGCCGATCCACATGTATGTGCTTGTTACGTACACGTATTTTTTTAGATTTACTTGCCACATGATTACACCCGCTTAACCACAGCAATAAACAATAACAATACAATAACAATAACAACGGTAACAATAAACAGCACAACAATAACAATGCTAATATGAGCTTTTCGCTTCACTTCAATTCTTGACTTCACGTTGCTGCTCAGAATCTTTTTTGTGTTCGATGTTGGCTCGTAGGTCCACACATATTTTACTTATGGCTGTCCCCGCAGTATCTGTAAGAGCCCATTCTTTCCAATTTGTGATTATATAAGAAGAGTTCCGGGAATAACAGCTTTCAGATAAAAGGGGTCTCAAAAAATTGAAGTCATCTGGATGAAAAGTCTTTTCAAAGTTGGTGCGGAATGGGCTCCCTCAGTAGGAATCCAGTTTTGGATTGGAGCAATGAAGAGTGAAAAAGCGCTGTGTCCTGAGCAGCGAAAGAGTGCGAGTTGTGAGAGATGCACACACTGGCTGAACATAGTCGGCATTGATTTTACATGACAAACAAAGCTGAAAAGAAACAATCTTTGAAAATTGAAGTTCAGGCAAAAATCGCATCCCTAGCATTGTAAAATGAGGAGTACTTACATCTAGTAGCAGCATGAAGTGAAGCAAATAAGGTTTTATTGAGGAAGTGTAGAGAATAAAAGCTGCATCTTTACATATGTATGGACAAAAGAATAATTTTAATTTCTCTGGTGGTTTCTGTCTAGAAACTAATAACTAGGAGAATATAAAGTGGATAGAGCAATATCCGAAGAAATACGTAAATAAATCCGAAGTAATATACGCTTCGTTTCAGGTGAACAGACAACTTTTTGAGTACGTATTCTATCACGAAACTGACATCAAGACTGCCCATCAGGTGTGTTATTTTTGGTAACCAGTGGTTTATTTCCATTACAATTCTGCAGACCTGACAACCAATCTTGCAAGCAAATCTCTGTCAAACGATGAAAGCGTGCAGTTGAAGAGTAGACTTAAAATACTACACAAACAATTATAGATTGCTGCGGTTGCAACAAAAACAGCTAACTACGAAGACTGGTATTGGAAAAATCAGCTGGGAAAATGCTACTTGAGGTGAGCGCTTCTGCTTAGGCGGGATGTATTGAGTGCCGTTCGCAATAATTTATTAATCAGTTGGGCAGTATTTCAGGTTGGGGCTACTACAGGATGCAGAGAAGCAGTTTCTTTCTTCATTGAGGAGCCATCGCCTGGTTGAAACACATGCCTACCTTGCAAAGGTGCCCTTTTTGAAAAATATTGATGCAATGCGAATAATATGAAAAACTTTTAGGTGTACAATCGTCTTGACCAACCCCTAGTGGCAAACAAGTACTATGAACAAGGTCTAGCGCTTTATCATGACGACGTCACACTCTTGACTGGTTTGGCAAGGAACAAAGAGGTTCGTGAATATCTCTGGAAAAGTTGCTGTGGTATACAATTTGTTCCCATCTATTTGTGATAAATACAAGGATTTTTCTAAATTTCGTTCGTTTTCTCTTTCTTCAGCTCCAATTTAAACCAGTAGGACCACCACTGCTATTTCCACTAATTATTCCATGAAATCGAGTCCCTGTCTTTTACAGCTCCTCGGTGAAATGACCGAGTCAAATGAGTGCTACAAGAAAATCCTCAACATTCAAGCTAACAATATTGAAGCGATTGCTTGCATTGCCACTAATTGTTTCTATGATGACAAGCCGGAAATTGCCCTTCGTTACTACAGGTCCGTTCGATTGCCTAATAACGCAAACCTTCTAATCCTATTCAGGAGAATCATGCAAATGGGTGTAAACAACGCAGAACTTATGATGAACATCGGTCTATGCTGTTTTGCTTGCCAACAGTTCGATTTCGCGTTGTCTTCCATGCAGAGGTAGGAAGAATCCACATCGAGTACTATGCGCAGAATCAAAGAAAAAGAAACAAACAAAAAGCAAACAAATAACGTTCGGCAAACAAACAACGTGACTACTTGAATGCTCAACATCCTTTATTATCACGACGCCAGCCCGTCTAGTAAATGCAGCTCGTCCACAGCAACCCCTGCAGTTTTTCGACTTCACGTCTATTCTTCCTGTCTACTTCCTTATTCCAATCGTTATAGTTGGAACGTTCATAAGAACCGTAATCTTAACAAAAGGAGATTCCACAATATGTTTAGGCGGTTGTTATGAAGTAACGGTGATTGGTGGAGTGCAACTATGAGCAATGTCTCGCCTAATACCCTATTTTCACTCTTTTCGAAATTTTCTATAAGAATTCACTCTGTACCAAATTTATATTTCAGTTTCTTTGTAACTTCACAGTTAAAGTTATGTTTGCTTCAAACTACCCTTCTTAAAAGGTATAAGTAAGTCTTTCCACACCAAATAAATATGTATATCACTATCTGCCGCACAGTTGCCAGATGATGTTCCCAAGGACAGCATGGCGCCTGTAGATACCTTACCCTACTTCTCTATTTTGGGCATAAAAAGAGTTTAGGGGCAAACACTAGCATACAGTCACTTCAAATTTTCGATATGCTTTTTCTATCTGCAGTAAGAAAGGTGAGAGGATACTTTTCTTTCTAATGCCATTCGTATTTTTCGTTCTCACAAATCAACCTCACGAGTGACCTGAGGTGTGCATTAAAACCGACGGAATAAATTAAAATTTTCTTCGAGTTCTCACAATACCTTCGTTCTTATCAGTTTCTTGTTTGCCGTTTTATTTGCATCTTTTTATTGACTAACCACACGTGCTTTTTACTAAGGCACTGTTTGCAAAAATATTAGTTATGTCGAAAAAGAATTGAAAACACGAGAACACAGATTTCAAGTCAACTCGAGTGTACCGAAGGTCTTCCCCAAAGTGGGACGACCTTTATTTCTGGAAAATCTGAAGGCGTTGTCTTTAGGCTAACACAAATAAAACTGCATTTTTAGGGCCCACTCCACAGCTAGTGAAGAAACTGCTGGTGAGATCTGGTACAACACTGGACATATTATGCTGGTAAGATTTTTTTTCATCCGATTTTACTGTTTTCACTACTATCATTACTTTTCTTAGTTTTACTTAACATCAGAACGCTTTATTATTTTGCCTTCTACTACTACTACCGTACATGAAAATAGACAAATATACACTATCGTACCCCGGATCAGCTCCACAAGGACAACAACATGGGTGTTGAGAGATGCTAGCGCATGAGCCATGTTGCTTCATATTCCTAGCCCTTCCGAATCCATACGGGATGCGTGCGGAGGAGTCCTCTTTGTCATTCCTTCGCTTAGGGGTACATACTGCATTCAAGTAGTGTTTTTAGTGGTTAAAGTGGCTCCAGCCGTACAAAATTATAAGATATGTAGCGCTGTGCGATGACGGCTTCGAGACGCGAATACTAGCACCGAATGCAGCCCCTCATATGGCGCTTGGCGGTTGCCAAAAATGAGGCGCCACGACGGTACACGATGAATAAGCACGACATCAACAGGAAGTCCCCATACACAATGCAGAAGAGGAAATAGCTTTATAGTTCCCCAATTAAACTGAATTTTCGCCTCAGATGAAACCGTTTTTGTCATTCATTGATTTCTTCTTTTTTGTTCAGGCGATCGGTGACAGAAAGCAGGCGAGTAGGTGCTTTAGACTGGCACTAGCAGCCGACTCCGAACATGGAGAAGCCATGGTGAATTTGGGAATTTTACGCCAAATGGAAGGTAAGATCCAGCTTAACTGAGATGATACGTTCTTCGGAGGAGTTGGTATTTTATATTTGATGATTTGGAGAACTTTTGTTCATCACATAAGAACTTCCAGGTAAACTCGATCAAGCTCGCTCGCTGTACCACTCTGCTATCGCCAAGTCACCACATCTTTTTGAGCCGCATTTCAACCTTGCCTTGCTATGTACGCAGGTAATTTGTTTGCTATCTTTTACAGAAACCTACTCGCTTAGTGGAATGCAGATCAACAATGGATTCGTCTTGTGAAGGGGTACTTAAAATAAATATGAACGAAATACATTGATTTCATGGACACCTGATAGGCGCCACCGATCGCCACTTCACCTTGTGCTAGCAAGTGCTCGTCGGGTAGAATGTATTTAAGTGTGTGTACACTAGACACGTTATGATTGACACCTAAGCCGTGGTGAATTGCAGTGGGCTTCTTGTGAAAGACTATTCAAAATCCTACGAAGAACTCCAAAAAGTTCAGAGATCCTGATAGACAGGCGAGATCAGAAATGGACCCACATGGAAACACCCCAAAAACGTTGATACAAGCTTCTTGAGCTTCCACGTGTTTCGGTTAAATAGCCCCTTTCAAAGGATGGAAGAGGTGAAACTGAATGTGACCTACGCGATCAAACACTTTGTTGGATTTGATGGGCTCGCTGAGAAGGTTCAGGTTCTCTTCTGGAGTCGAACTCAACCCTTCGATTGCCAAGTTCCTGAGGAAACTGAGTTATCATAATACCAGAGTTGTTAAACACACAATCAATTTTCAAACTTTAGTTTTTTTTTTTATTTTTTGATTTTTACTCTCTACTGATGCTCTTCAAATACTGTTTTTTTTTCATTTCAGACAGGTCGTTACGATGAAGCATTCAGAATGGTCAAAACGGCGCTGACGTTGTTCCCTGAGCACATTCATTCTCAACAACTGCATCACACGCTGCACCAACTCTACACAATAATTTAATGCATTAATTACAATTCTTGGATCGGAAAATCTCTTGTTAATAAAAATGTTCAATTAGATGTGCTGCAAGAATTTTTTAATCTTTAAGTCTTCGTAAACCATGAATCTCCTTCAACACAAATGCAAACTGTCACTGTGGTAATGTTATTGAAATTTTGCAAGTAAGAAAGGTGTAAAACACGCACATCGGTGTTTTATGAACGGGTAAAAAGGCTAGTGAATTCCTCATCAGCATCGATTTTTTTTTCTACAGTAGCAGCCCATGTATTTTATTGTCCATGTTTCCTTTAAATATTTCTCCTTGCATTAGTCAGCACTGCTGCAAATCCTACCTCACGCTTCAAAGCGGCGCAGCGGTGGCCCTGGCCGTCGGGCAGCTATGGTGGCGAGACTTCGTCTCGGCAGGTTCAACCATGCCACAAAGGTGTCCGGCTAGTAGCCCGGTCCTTGGGCCAAGGCTACAGGCTAGCTAAGTGAGAAGGTAGTACGATGATTCCGGTGCCAGGCTGCTAGCTTGCTAGTGCGACAAGCTGACCGAGGACAACGCCCCCGTCGCGTCATACTGCTAATGTCTACTATGTGTTCTTCAGAAGCTAGGGCGTACCTCAGAAGTGACGCGCATTGTCCTCGCCCGGGCAATGTGGCAAATATGCGAGGGCTACCGGCTAGAGGACGGAGCCGGCCAAAGAAGTTAGTCCGCCATCGCCATCAATATCCAGTGCGCTTGGCAACACTTAACGTTGGGACGCGTACTGGAAAAAGTCGTGAACTGGCAGACAGTCTCAGAACACGCCGTGTTGACATATGTTGTGTACAGGAGACTCGCTGGAAAGGCTCCAAGTCAGGGAAATTAGGCGATGACTATAAGCTCATCTACCACGGCACATCAAATCGCAATGGTGTTGGTATCATATTGAACGAGTCGTTTAGAAACAGCGTCACAGCAGTGGATCGACTATCGGATCGCCTGAAGGCTGTAAAAGTAGAAACAGGAGAAGTGGAATTGCGAGTTGTCTCTGCTTATGCGCCACAGGCGGGCTGTAGTGAAGAAGAGAAGGCAAGCTTTTGGGAGGATCTGGAGCAGTACGTCCAATCCCTGGAAGGCGAAGAAGTACTTTTAATCGGAGGAGACTTCAACGGACATGTCGGTCCTCGGAAAGACGGATTCGAGAGTTGTCATGGTGGATACGGCTATGGAGCTCGTAACGACGACGGGTTGCGAATCCTGGAGTATGCTGTTGCAAGTGACTTGATCATTGCTAACACGCAGTATCGGAAAAGAAAATCGCATTTGATCACGTACACCAGCGGCAGTCGTGAAACACAAATAGATTTCTGGATGTTACGCCGACGAGATCGCCGATAGATCTACAGGATTCAAAAGTCATCCCTACAGACCATGTCGCTGCCCAACACCATCTGCTCGTTATGGACTTGAAGATCTCCAGTCCAAGGAAGAGACATCCAAGGACTGAAACAGAGCGCATCAAATGGTGGAATCTGAAGGATCGAAAGGAGGTATTTTTTGGCGTCCGTGGGTCCATCTACACTTCCCCACCCTACTCGTAGTTTGGAGGAAATGTGGTCTTCTACTTCCAGCGTTATACGCTTGACCGCGGAAAACACTCTGGGAAAGACGACTCTAGGTAAGCCCAAGGTACAAAAGGCTACGTGGTTTTGAAACGAAGAAGTTCAGGCGGCAATTTGTGAGAAGAAGTCCAAGTATAAGCTCTGGTGGAGAACGCGTCAGCTTGAAGACCGGGGTGCTTACCTAGCGGCGAAGAGGGAGGCTAAGAAGGCAGTCTCCAAGGCGAAGTCGGACCGTTACAAGGCAGTGTACGACATGTTTGATATCAGAGAAGGCGAGTGGGCAGTGTATCGTTTAGTCATCGCTCAACGTTGGATGTGGAACACACGAAGATCGTTAAGGGAGCTGATGGAGCCGTTCTGCGCCGCCCTGGTCAGATGCTGGAGAGGTGGCGAGAGTACTACAATCACTTGTATAACGAAGAGTTCTGTCATCCTCCCATCCCAACTGTTCCCAGCGTCGAGGGTCCTGTTCTACCAATTACTGCCGTCGAAGTCAGTGCTGCCCTCGCAAAAATGAAGTCGAACAAGGCAACTGGTCCTGATGACATAACTGCTGATGTCTGGAAGCTGCTAGGAGATCGAGGATCCGTGTGGCTCGCAACTCTATTTAACAAGATCGTTGCAGAAGGACGGACTCCAGACGTTTGGCAAACTTCCGTGACCGTGCCTGTCTGGAAAGGGAAAGGAGACATTGCTGACTGCACCTCGTACAGACCTATACGACTGCTGTGCCATACGATGAAGGTTTTTGAGCGTGTGCTGGAAGCTCGTCTGAGGAAAATTGTTAGCGTTTCACTCAACCAGTGCGGCTTTGTGAAGGACCGCAGCACTATAGATGCTATCCATGCTGTCCGAAACCTGCTGGAGAAACATCAAGAGAAAAACCGCAGTGTGCATCTTGCTTTTCTCGATCTCGAGAAAGCGCTCGACCGTGTCCCACATGAGCTGTTGTGGATGTCTACGAGGTCGCATAGAGTACCAGAAGAATATGTGCGGTGGACGAAGCTGCTTTATACGAAGTTGTACGATGTGCTGCTTGAACAAGCAGGCCATTCCCTGTACAAGTAGGGGTTCATCAGGGTTCATCCCTCTCACCTCTGCTGTTCATCCTGTGCATGGACACGATAACGAAGGAAATCCAGAAGCAGCACCCGTGGACTCTACTCTTTGCCGAAGATGTCATGCTCGCGTCGGAGTCTCGAGATGATCTTCAGAAACAAGTACAGTCTTGGAAGGATCAGCTGCAGCAATATGGATTGCGCCTCAACACATCAAAAATTGAGTGCATGGAGTGCGGACCAAGGATAGAGGATGGTTCAATTCGTGTCGATAGCACCGAATTAAACAAGGTGAACTAGTTCAAGTACCTTAGATCCAAAGTGACTTCCACAGGCGACATTGATCAAGAAGGTCGAGCACGTGTTAATGCTGCATGGATGAAATGGAACATGGCAACAGGGGTACTGTGCGACAAGAAAGTCCCTGTTCGACTGAAGTCGAAGATCTATAAGACGGTTGTGCGTCCTGTTGCCCTTTACGGATGCGAGTGCTGGCCGACGACGAAAACCTTGGAAAGAGTGCTGCCACGTTATGGAGATGCGGATGTTGAGGTGGACGATAGGTGTAACGCTAAAAGAGAAAGTATCCAACGACACTGTACGTTCCATCTTCGGCGTCGTCCGGATAACTGAGAAGATGAAGGAGGCGCGACTGAGATGGTTTGGCACGTCTTGCGGCGGGAGGAAGATTCTGTTGCCAGAACCGCTCTGAAGCCCGACGTTTCAGGAGTGAGGCCGCGTGGGAGGCCAAAGATTCGCTGGTTAGACCGAGTGAAGCTGGATATGATAGATGCACGTTTGTGTGCGTTTGTTATGCAATGGATAGAACCAAATGGAAGACAAGAAGCAGAAAAGCGGACCCTGCAGCAACGCGGGACAAACGCTAGGAAGAAGAAGCATTAGTCAGCAATCTCTTTGGGGAGTTCTTTTCCTTTGTCTCGGGTTAACCATACAGGGCAGCAGAAACAAGGCCTCATGGCAGCGGTTAGCATCTATTGCATGAGAGAAAGTAAGCAAACGGTGGGAATTATCGTTAAATAAATTTTAACAAGACAACGCCCAGTAAAGACTGGAAAACTGTCCTGGGACCTAACCATTCAGGGAATTATGAGTGAAGAATGTGTGAGGAAGGTCGAAACTTCTAAACGTGAGATCATCCGAGACCATCCAGTGTCTTTCCTTGCTATCTCATTTACAACCTAACGGAAAAACTGAAAGCTAAAATGTTAACTTATAGGCAGCATACCACGAATTTGACGTGAAATGACAGAGTCTTCCACGCCGTTTTTTACAATTTTTTTAGAGAAAGATGACCGGAGCACCACTGGGTCCCGCAATCTATTATCCGAACCTTACGCTTTCGTGGTGTGGTTCGCACCTCGTCAAAATCGTGATAGGCTGCCTTCAAACTGTGGAACACCTAAAATCGTCAAAGAAGGAAGAAACTTGGGGACGAACACTCAATCAAAAAGAAGGCTGACAACCCTCAAAACTTTTTCAACTAAATACTTACATGCTGTCGTTTTCTTACTAGATGATCAATACCATAAAAGATCATTCATTCACCTTCGATAGAGCGTAAATGAAGAGATAAAGACGGATTGCCATCTGGGAAGGAAGAAATGAGAAGACGAAAGATTTTTCCTCTTGGACAATTTCATCCGAAGCGAAGAGAAGCAAGCGCTCATAGGATGCATTTCTGCTATTTAATTTTCCCACTATTGCAATTCTTTTTGGACGAAACTGTGAGGGATTTCAGAGGCAAGTTCACGAAGTGTGATCGCAACGACTACACTCTGCGGCAAGGTTGAATAATAACCACATTCGAAATAATTTTAAAAGTTAACGAAGCGAAGATTTCACAATGATGAGAAAAATAGAGTAAAAGATGAGCTTAGAACTATTTTTATCAGTTTACAAAAGTCGGTGAATGGTTTTTCATCCTATACTTTTTTGGTCTCAATTACCGTTTCCACCCGCACCGTGTCTGGAAGTTTCACTCGAAGTCAAGTTAGGAGTTTACCATCCAGAAATATCTTTCAAGTTAAAAAGGGACATTCAACGATGAAAATACGACGATGATTGAGCGAATTAGGGCAAGCACTGTTATGGTTCAACCTCTACACGAAATGTTATGAGGCATGGTTAAATTTTTTTCCCAGAAACACAGATCGAGCATTCCGTACATACTTGCTGGAGATGAAACCGAAGAGAAGAACCTTCGCGAACATATCTTGATACCACTGACATCACATAAGGTTTCAATGAAATATCAGTACAATTTTAGAATTTCGATGAGCCTATGCGGAAAAGAAGGAAGAAGAAGGGAGAGTTACACACTTTTTTCTCATTTTATCGAATATTACCATATGGATCAGAGCGATAAATCTTCGACGGGCATTTTCGCTGCAAACCAACGATCATTCATCAAAACAATCCTATTTGTATCCAAAATGACATTATCTCTACGGTAGGATCTTGCGAATTTCACACCTTCGGCTAATGGCCTCAATAAATCATTTAAAAAGCAATAAATAACCATCAAAGTGTGGCGTTTTGCAGATTTGTAATGGTGAGTTTTTTCACTGCTTCGTTTGCTTAGATCAGTTAAAAAACTGTCGGTCAATCAAAATTTCCCAGAAACTGTCATTTCTTACGTTTACTTCGATGGTAACAGCAGTGTTGTCTTACGAAGAGGGCTACCAAGAAGATTCTAATTATGCTGACGCTCCCAAGGGAAAAGTGCCAATTGCTATGGATGGTCCAAGTGAGCGGATTTTATCCATGAGCATGAGTTTGGACATGTGGATAACATTATTGGTTGCAAGAATGCCCTGCAAGGAATGAGCGTTGGTTTGCCTGTAAGCCGTGTGAATCCACATGCACAGACTGGGTTCAGAAGAAAACACCGGTGAGTTGGTTTTATACTGTTTATTCTCAGAGTTGATTACAGTTTTGTTTTTTGTATAAGCCGCGACGATTCGGCAGCAGTTTTTCGCTTTTCTTGTTGGGAGGTTATGGAAATCCTGGATTTGGTGATGAATATGGGTGGTGTTTCACAAAATAGGGATTGCTTTACAATACCATACATTTCGCTGTAGGAAGAAGATAACATTGAAGAGAAATTAATCAATGGGGATGTTTGGAAAACCAAGCATCAAATAATTGAAAATAGTGTCAGAGAGAACTGTAGGATGTGAATTTAGGCAGTGGAAGATCTCGATTTGGCTAAAACTTAAGCAAATTGTGGGAAATTTCCTTGTGTAACCTATAAATTTTGGTCTGGTATGAGCTAAAGTGTAAGGTCATATTGCGTTATACCGTGTCTATATAGTTACCAGAACCTGAAAAAGTAGTACTGTAGTCAAAAACACTACTACTACCTACGTTGACCTTTGTTTGTTTGGAGCGGTCAACTCGTGACTCTAAATTTACAGTTTTCACAGCTGCTAACATCAAAGCGCAACTCACGTGATTGTCGTTGTGATCTTGACCTCCTTTGTTCAAAGATTCTAAACTTCCATAAGTTGACTGTTCTACTCTGCACGAACCTTGCAGAGTTGCAAAAGCAAAGTCTGCACCCCGGGTTGTGGATGCATCCCTGGATGGCATCGCAAAAACCAAAAAGGTCAATTCTCCGGCACTTGCGTTAGGCCGACATGGTGCGATCCTTTGACGGTGACGAAGACAGTCGTGAAATATGTGACCCAACCAACACCTCCTGCTTATCCTCCAAGTTTGTTTATGTATCATACGTTTACAAGCTCAAGCCGTAAGCATCCGTCTATCTAAGCGCCAAGTACATGATGGATACTAAATAATTGTTAATTTCCAGGTAATCCATGTTCTACAACCGTTTGCGCCTACGGAACAACATGTGAAAGTCAGAATGGAAGAGCTGTTTGCACTGTGGTACGTTACTTTAGGTTTCAGTCTAAGAAATTAACTAACAACTTTTCTCCTAAAGAAAAGAAAAAAGTTTTCAAAGAAAATAGGAAGTGAACCAGTTCTACCAATAGAGATACACAAAAAAATCAAGTGAGCACACTGTGAGAATTTTCAAACTCTCGGGTTGCTGATGAATGCAAGAAGAGATTGAAAGACAGCGCTTGTTAAAGATTTTTAGTTAGGGATTCTCTATAGTAAGAGCTAAAACGTCGGATCTAGCTTGCAATTCATACAGCAAATATGCTAAACATTTGGTACTAATTCCGAAATCAACTGAATCAAGTGTAAAAAACTGTCCGCTTTGGGTAACAAATCAACTCTTTACAACCGTTTGTGAAAAAATAGACAAATAAAAGTATAAGTGAAAAGAACAAATATGAATAAATTTCAAACTGACTAGTGATGAAGCTCCCCGATGAACGAATTCTTTAAGCGTGCAGTGTGTCTAATGGACTCGCGTGACGCGGTTCCACTTCGTCATTCCTTTGATTGTGTCTCGTCAGCTAAACAGATCAGATCCTGATTTACTAAATCGTGGTCTTTTTGCTGTTCTAACAACATATTTATATTCAACATCTAAAATTTAAAGAGATTTGTTAAGAAGAGATGTGCACTTAACAAGAAAAACGAAGCAGTTTGAGAGACAGTGAGTACCGATACTACTATTTATCCACATTTTACCCATCTTCTTCATTTTCCGTCAGAATACAGCCTTCTTAAGCAATAATTAATGGAACGAGTGGATTTAAAGTGAGATTTTCAGCAAATTGTCTGGTAATGTTGCCACATGGCACGATAAGTTCATTCCTGTTCGTTCTGTAGGAATGACTCTCAATCCTAGCCCTTTTTCTCATCCACTGAATATCGCCATGCGAACCTTGCTTTATTTCGTCTAATGTTCCAATCCGATATGGTGTATGCATTTTGTCATAGTTCCTTACTATATTTCGAAACAAAAGTTAACAATCAACCTAGTCAAACATAATCCAGCTTTGCTTTTTTCCTGACCCCCTCCTCCTTTTCATGTTTCTCAGCAAGCCATTGAGGTTCCAAAACATTATTACAGTTATGCTCCCCGTCGTAACTTGGCCAGTCTTCTTCAATAAAAAAAGCTGAACACATTTTAGCCTTCTCAACCGGCGACACCAACCCCCACAGCTTACACTCTTGCGTCTTCTCCGTCATACTCCTCTGCTAACACCGCACCATCAACACCATCATACCCCTCCACTGGTGCCACATTTGCCACAGTTACTTATGCACCCCAGCAAGATACTGGCTCTAGCAAGGAACGTTCTAAGAGTAAGTATGAATCCATAAATCGATGCTAGCTGAGTGCACATGAAAAGTTCTAAATGTTTCAGTCCCTGTAAACCAGAACTTGCCCGGAGGCTCAGGTTGCGGGTAAGGAGAGTATTATGCAGTTACATTTTTGAATATCTTCTGAAAAAGGTGGAAACAGTTTGGAACACTTAAAAATATCTGGAAACTCTAAAACAACTCCGAAACTCTAAACGTTTCACAAAAATAAGATTGTTTTGACATAGCTGAGCTCAATGCACACCACAACCCACGGACTTTCTCCGCCCGCAAAACGCACTCATTTTCCCCAAAGCAATTCTCGACTTTGGCTTCATGCGACTCGATTCCCCTGGTCAAAACAGTAACATTTAGAATACCAAAGTGACCTTCATTAATATGTAGTGTAAACTTCGTTTACGAATTCCCACAGAAGAGAAGAAAAAATTGCTTCTTCTGTTATTCACTTTTAAGCTATGCTCAAACGCACCTGCTGTTTCTAGCTATTTTTCTTTTTTAGGATGGTACTCACCATTTATGTAGATAGAAACACTATCAGTTTCTCAGTGCTTCTCTTTTCTTATTTACATTCATGTACAGTCCTCTTCCGCCTATCCAACAAGATGCTCCGAGGAAAGGGCCTTTGAAGTGTCCAAAAAATGAATTCCTCACTCAGTGCGGTGGATGCGAGGACATTTGTTCACCTGGGAACTCTCCGAAACCAGTAAGCCTTAAACGAATCCTTTTTCATTCATTTTTAGTGAATTTCAAGAAAGAGAATCAGTTTTTTATTCTTTGTTTATTTGTTGACCATAATTCGGTTTTGTTTCTTTCTTCCCTTCTTTCTTTCTTTCTTTCCTCCTTTCCTTCTTTCCTTCTTTCTTTCTTTCTTTCTTTCATTCATTCATTCTTTCTTTCTTTCTTTCAATGCTTCATTGCTTTTAGCTTAATTTGAGAAGAAAAATGTAGTGAAGAAGCAGAACAAAACAAAATGCATTAAAACAAAACAAAAAACAGGTTGCATTAATTTGTGCTTGAAAAAGCCAAAAGCAAAAATAGAACTGTTTCTGGTAATATGATCCGCAAAGAAATCCCAACTTACTTCCTGTCCTTTCTGATAGTTGAAGTTGATGATGCACATCCACCTGAAAAGCTCTTTGACCGTTTGCGATTGTGTTATATGACTACCGGTCTGAATGTCCGGCTAAAGCCGGACTTCAGACTTTCGGTGGTGTTCGCTTCGCTCCCCTTCACTGATCAACGAAAATCAGTATTAGCGCCATTTTCTGTGAAATTAGACTTGTGTACTTGTCCCTAACAATCTTTCTTCATCTTTTTTAAATTATAAATAAAGGCAAAATATTTCATAGTTTTCTTTCTAACCGCTTCAGTTCTACATTTGGAGAATATTCAAACTTCAGCTTCAAACACTCCGCCGATACCAATATAATGTAGACACAATTTGAAAGTGTTACTCAAAATATGGGTTATCCTCCTGTTTCCCTCCAAGAGTTATCAGTGCACAAAATGACGTGGAAGACTTTATCCTAGTGATAAAGATAACGTTCTACGTCAGATTATGTAAACTGTTCGCTACTATTTAAGCAGCCGTTTGCATGCATGTTTGCACTTTCTGAGAAAGGCATGCTACCAACTTGGGGCGAACGGAGAAGGAAATAGACACGCGAAAGAGTCATAAAGGTGAAAAGCAACGCGCCCAGTGGCCACGGCTATGAAACATCCCGTTTACTTTTTGCGACATGCATACGAAGTTATTGCGCACCATCTCGATGCCGCGGGATCCGTCTCACCCCATATTATAGCTACTTGGCGCCAGCGCGAAAATACGACGCCGGTGGACCCGTCGCGCCCCCTTCTATAGGTAACTGGCGCCGGCGCACCAACCCGATGCCGTGGGCCTCGTCGCACCCCATATTATAGCTATCTGGCGCTGGCGCGCCTATCCGACGCCGGAGGAGCCGTCGCACCCGCCTTTTCGATTTTTGTGACTGACACACACAGAATAAGACAGAATAAGCCCGTTATTATATATCATGATAATTCTTTATTAGCACATTTTAGAAATAACTGAGATTCTCAGCATTTCATATTTGAAATCTTTAATCTAATCAGGTTCATATATGTACTAAACCGAAACCATGCGTGCGTCAATGTAAGTGTAATGCCGGATTCGCGCGGATCAACTCTGTATGCACCCCACAAAATCTGTGCCAAACAACGTACCGACCAAAGCTGACAGTGAAAACGGTAGTTATCACGAAAACTCAGCCGGGTACTCCTCCGCAAGGTACGTGTAACTATCAGTAACGCAAGCATGATATTATCATAAAGCTTTTCAGTTGATCCGTGCTCGTACGTGAGCTGTTCGGCTGGAACAGTGTGTCAAGCACAAGGTCAACAAGGTGTGTGTGTATCGTCGAGTGGGGGTGGAAACTATGGGTCTTCGACACCCGCCTACTCTACTGGAAGTCCGAGTAACGCCCCTCAAAGTGGTAAGATCAGCTCCTTTTCTCTGTGAAATTGGAAGAAAATGAATGCATTCTATAAGAGATAAAAAACACTGAAATTTTTAGAGCATTTCAGCTCGTTGCCTTTTATATTATTTATCTTATTTTAAAATTACTTCAAACCGTGAAATAACATAATCTCCTCGTAAGCATTCATCAAAATGATCAACTTGATCATCTTGACTCCCGTTGTTTCTCGATCTAGTCGAGCGAGCACCAGTAATCCTTCCATTTGTTCCGATCGCGTATCAGAGTCGCCCAATGGTTTCCCCTTTCGCGTGGGACACGAAGAGCATTTCAAACACTGCTTTCAAGCTTCAAGAATTCAAGCTTTCAAGCTTTTTGTGAAGAAGTCTGACCAGCGGGTCGGCGGTCTTTCTGTAGTGCGCTTAATATCCTGTGGAACCCAGTCGTTCACGGCTCTGGTCCAACTTTTGTCGCGGAAACGCATCACGTGTCCGGCCCAACTTATTTTACTGTACTCGGCGGCGTCTCTGATCCTGAATCGCTGACGTAAGACAGAGCTTCGAATCCTTCACCTGCGTGAAGGACGACGCTCACCGAATTTTCTTCCTGCTTGCGAAGTGCCCAGGTTTCTTAAGCATAGGTCAAAACAGGAAGTGCGGTGGCATTGAAGAGGTGAGCATCTAGTCTGGTGTTCCTGGTCTTCTTTGACATCATCAATGCTCTTATACGCTTCCCAAGCCGCTCGTTTCCTCCTGCTCAGCTCAGGGGTCAGGTCGTTCTTCACGTTTATTTCCCGACCCAGATAAACGTAGCAGGTGCACTCGAATGTGTTCGTTCCGTTGAGTGTGAAAGGGGCATCGAAAACCTATCCCAACCGCATGAACATCGTCTTTTGCAGATTCAGGTGAAGAGCGATGCATCTACATGTTTCGTCGAATTCGATCAGCATTCGTTCCGCTTGGCCGATGCTAGGTTTTATAAGTACGATGTCATCAGCAAAGCGCAAATGGTGCAGCTGCCGACCATCAACCTTCATTCCCATATCGTCCCATTCCAATTTTCGTATTGCGTTCGCGAGGGTGGTTGTGAATATTTTGGGTGAGATTGTACCAGCCTGTCTGATCCCCCCCCCCCCCCCCTTCTTCACGTCAATGATGATATTCTTGCAAAATAGCGAACTTCCGGTCGTGAACTTGCTGTACAACTCTCGAAGTACATTTATGTACTGAGTAGGGACGCCTTGGTTGTCCGCTTCCGTCTCAACTGAGTCGAATGCCTTCTTCAAGTCGATGAAGTGAGACAGAGCGGCATTTTGTACTCCCGTGATACCTCAATGAGTTTCGAAGCAATGTGAATGTGGTCAATCATGCTAAATTCCTTTCGAAAACCTGCTTGCTCGCATGACTGTTTTTCGTCCAACACTTTTCAATCCTATCAAGGATCACTCTTGTGAAGAGCTTGTAGATGACAAACAGTAAGCAGATTGGGCGATAGTTGCCGATGTCATGCGGATCTCCTTTTTTGTACAACAACACGATCTTGATGGTCTTCCACTGTTTAGGAACTAGCAACAGCAACAAAACAGTTTGCATGTAATGAGCCTCGTCAAGGTGTTAATGAGTACTGGCCGAAGGTCCTTCAGGTGTTCTGGTTTTATTTTGTCGGTAATAGGTGCCGTGCGATTTCTTACCATGGTAGCATGTCGTACTTTGGAAGGGAAAACCTCTGGAATGGCATCTTCGTCTTCTCTCAGATAGTGAGGAGGCAAGTGGCTGTCGGAGAGATCAGAGGAGAAGTCGTAGATGATTTTCTCCGTTCCCCTCCTCGATACAATGGTTGTTCCCTTTGGATTCCGGAGAGCACTCATCCTCGTCTTTTGATGGGCAAATTCTCGACGGGCACAGCGAATGCTCTTTCCTGCCCCTGCAGTTTCAGCCAACACTTCTGCTCTCTTTGAGGTCTTCTTTTATCGCCTCTCTGCAAAACCTTGTGAGGTTGGACGTGAGTTCCTGGTTGTCCGCTTCTCGTACAGCTCCATGCTAACTTATCAGCTCTAGATTTTGCGGAGACAGGCGTCTTTAGGTGGTCTTAAAGCTCTCAGCCTTTTTCGTGCAGTCGTGAAGGTGTTCAACGAGCAGGTCTTTTTCTCGTCGATGTTGTCCATTGGGTATCTTCCCAAAAGCCGGCTAGCGTGGCGGAAAGATCCCAGTTAACGATAGTTCTGGGACTTCGCGGCTTTCTTTTCTCTCTGGGTAAACGAAAATCTTCACCGGAGGAGGTGATGGCGCGATTCCGTATAAAACTTTGGCGCAACAGCGACATCCGTCAGGCAAAATCTTTCAGTGACGACGATCAGGTCAGTTTCAGTATGGTACCCTCCACCGGATGACTCTCACGTTCAGCGTCGACAAGAGGGCTTCTCGAATTGCGAGTTCCCATGGGCGGCCTTAGCCATGTTGAATTCGATGAGCCTCTCCCCTGCTCATTGTACTGTAGGTCGTGGGTCCCGATGTGAAGTTACTCAGGCAAGTGGACCATATTCGTGTTGATGAGGTCACCAACTCTTCCACTGTCGCATGTTCCTAGGAACAGTTCTTCTCCAGTCTCAAACATGGCGTTCAGTGGGTGGCGTTCCTTCGTTTCGGTCAGTCCGATGACGTCGCACTTAAACTTCCCAGCCTGTATCAGCTCTTCAATGGCATCCAATGCAAGTGTACGGGCGTTATAAGTCCAGATGGTCATCCTAGTCCTTTTCCGTTTCGGTAGCCTACATGACTCCTGCAACTCCGCCTTTCCTGGCGCTGCCGTACCAGGCTTTCCTCCGGAATTAAGATGCTCTTTCTTATTATTGTAACATGCGTAAAATTTCAAAAGCCGTGGGCAGGTTGTAAGCTTCAAGTCCTTTGAGGATTTGGGAGAACGTTGCTTTCTCCCGGAGTGGACATGTGGAGCTTATTTGTTGGAGGCAACTCCAAACCGCCTTCCTTGCACCTCCCAGTCACTTGAATGCAGGCTTTTGGCCGGACCGACGTGCGGGATACAAGGATGTCATGAGTCAGTCCTGGCTCAGCAGAAACAGAGAGTCCATCTTCTGAATCCACATGCGTCTCAGGGCAGGCACAACGTCGCGTTTGGTCCGCGATTAGCACCCTATCCGCCACTCGGGGCCACGTAGCTTCGCGACTAACCAGCTGTGATCCCTCTAGTGGGGGAGGTCCGTATATCAAAGTAACATTCTTTAGAATTCCTTTAAGAATCCTTTAAAAGTTGAAATGAGATACTAGCATTGCCCATGTTCGAGTGTACTTGAATCTTGGCGTAGTGAATACCGTAGCTTTTATTGATTTGCTTGAACTGTGGCCAAGACTGGATACTTATCAAAAGGTAACGTTTCGGCATTTCTCCTTCGTCAGAGCCTGGAAAAATCAAAGTTATTTATTCTCTCAAGCGAATTATCACCCTACAGAAAGCATAAAAAAGGTGGGTAAACTGAAACAGCAACACATTAGTGGTTACCTCACTTGCTGGATTTAGTAACGCAACAGACCACCACGTACCAGAACTACGAATCATGAGGGTTTTTATACAAACTTCACGGCCCACCCCGTAGATCAAAACCCGCACGAAAATTGAGATGGGAGTAGTTCGTACGTGATCGCAATACACTCATTCTTCCTGTTCATTTTTGCACTTTTGGCAGTGATCCAAAATGTCTCTAAAATTTTCTGCGTCCTATGACTTCGAACTCGAACGATAGTATACTAACTTATACCTCTACTTCGGAGTTCTGACAACTTATTCTACGGTGTTCTCCGAGCGGGGTGGAGAGTTTAGATTTTACGAGTCCATCTAGATGCTCCTTGACCCGAATACACAACAGGGGTCCTGTTTCCCTATGTTATCATCACTGCACAACCTGCACGTGATGCGATACACTACTCCTGATACCATGCTCTCTCTGCCATACGTGCAAATCACGCAGCTGGGAGTAGTGCAGAGTCGGTCAAACACACGGTTACGCAGCAGCTGACGCTTGAGGTTTGCTGGTGGTATTTCCACGACTCGTTCTATAGATCCGCTTTTCGCAGACGGCTGCGTACCGCTCTGCTTATATCATCAGATGTTAAGGTAAACAGAACGGAATCTGTTCTGATCCATCCACTACGTTGGATCTTCAAAAGTTTGTCGTGCTTGTTGAGCAACACAGTCTTCGGCTAAGTATCCTTTGAGTAATGCCATTTTATGGGTCAGATTTATGCATCAAATAAAAGTAAAAGTTATTGAAAACGTGCACGTTTCCTTTGTTAATTTGTTTATGCAAAGTTTTGTATGTACATTTTACACTCCCGAATAATCCCACGCACCACAGATGCTCCACGTCGTACCGCTTGTTACAAACGTTGTGCACCGTCGCAGAGATGCGAACTCAAGAATGACGACAACAGCTGTTACAATCCACCTTGTCCAAGTACAGAGACTTGTGTTCCGTATTAGCATAAAGTTTGGGCAATTTACTAGTCATGTTTTATCTCTGCAATATACTATTGAAGGATTTTGATAGTATACAACATTCCTTTATACAACATACAACAATATACAACTTTCGTTCCTGCATTATCACAGGGACCATGAAAGACTTCTAACAACCACTCCAATGCATCTGAACCAGTGTTTCCACATCTTAGGTGCGGTAAATGTGCATGGAAGTGCTTGAGTCACATCAATAACAATTGTTAGTGAAGGTTTACCTTTTGCACTTAAGAGAGAAATTATCACGATACTGTCGTAATTGAGAAACCTGTAAGAAAATATTGAATTCGGTGTGTAAATTTCAAGCATGAACTTGGCTCTATTCAATTCGTTCTGAAAAATTACATGGCAAACAAAGTTTGCTCCTACGAGTGGGTGAAAACGCTACGTCTTTGTGTGCGCGCGACGTCCACTAGCAAGCGGTCGATGATTAGTGACGTCTCCCCACTAGCCTATCATGCTATCGTGATATATAATAACGGGCTTATTCTGTCACGTGTGTGTGTGTGTGTTTGTGTGTGTCACGAAATTCGAAAAGGGGGTGCGACGGATCCACCGGCGTCGGATTGTGCGTCGACGCCAGAAACCTATAGAAGGGGTTGCGACGGGTCCCGTGGCATCGGAATGGTGCGCAATAACTTCGTGTGCATGACGCAAAAGATAGATGGTTGCAGCCGTTTCATAGCCGTAGCCACTGGGCGCTTCGCTTTTCACCTTCATGACTCCTCCACGTCCCTATTTCCTTCTTTCATTCGCTTCAAGTTTGTAACATGTCTTTCTCAGAAAGTGGAAACACGCATGCAAACGGCTGCTTAAATAGTAGCAGGATGTTTATGTGATCTGACGTGGAACGTTATCTTTATCAGTAGGATGATGTCTATCACGTCATTTTATGCCAAAACATCATTTTTTGATAACAGTTTATAGAAAACAGGAGGAAAACCCATATTTCGCGTGATACATTTGAATTTTGTCTGTAATATGTTGATAAGGAGTGTTTGAAGCTGAAGCTCGAATGTTCTCCAAATGTAGAAATGACGCGTTTAGAAAGAAGACTACTAAATTTTTCGCATTTAGTTTTGATTTTCGCTGATCAGTGAATTTGAGCGAAGCATACACCACAGAAAGTCTGAAGTCCGGCTTTAGCTGGACGTTCAGACTGGTGTAACGTCCGGCTAAAGCCGGGCTTCAGGCTTCTTCTGGTGTCCACTTCGCTCGCCTTCACCGATCAATAGGAAATAATAGTAGCGACAGCTTTTTTGTAAAATTAGATTTGTTTTCTTTCTATTAACGCTTTCTTCAATTTTGTTCTTCTTCGAAAATTTAAGCATGGATGAAAGACTTTATGGATCTTCCTTAGACGCATCAGTTCTATTTTTGGAGAACAATCAAGCTTGATTTTACATCTATTTTCCTCTCAAACCTCCACAATTTGGAAACATTATTCAAAGTATGAGTTTCCTCCGTCCTCAACTACTAGCAAAGAATGATGTGCTAACATGAAATGACGTGGACATCACTATCGTGGTGATAAAAATAACGTTCTACGTCAGATCGCACAAACTGTTGGCTACTATGTATTCTATTTGAGCAGCCGTTCGGACGTGCGTTTCCTCTTTTTGAAGGATGTTAGCAGCATCAGGAGACATGCTGGGAAATAGATACGCGAAAGGACCATAGAAAGCCATTCTACCGCGTTGGGGCTCCCGCGCAACAAAACGACGCAGTGGAACCCGTCTCTCCCCACTCCACAGCTTACTGGCACCGGTGCACTATTTCAACCCAGTGGGACCCATCCCATCCCATTTTACAGCTATCTTGCTACGCCATATTACCCGTCTCACCCAATTTTACCGCGTTGAGGTTCCAACGCACCAAACTGACGCCATAGTATTCGTCTCCCTCTATTCGTTTTTGAAATTTCTTGATTAAGACACACACATACAGAGATGCACACACGTGACAGAATAAGCCCTTCATTATACAGCATGGTAGCCAGCAAATTTGTAAGTATACAGTAACACAAAAGTTAATTTACCCCCACTAACATATGAGAGAAACTAAGTTGCCTTATCAAAGCCAACATACATACATGCACAGTTTGGGGCAACGGAGAAAAGGTAGAGTGCCCGTCTACCAGATGCATGGCGATGGTTTTTCTTCTCCTGTCTTCCCCTTATCCCTTATCATATTCGGTGCAATCTAGGATTCTTTTTTTTTGTATAACCATCATTCTTTTTTTAACATTCTAACTATTCTCGCACAACTGTTCTAATCATTCAACTTACCTTAATTTTTTTAAACTAATTTCTTTTTCCTTAACACTCCCATCTGCATTTTTAAAATCTGCTAATTTGACACCCTATATTTTGCAATTTCGATCTTTTTCTGTGGTCTTTAACCGTTAAACTAATCTTTTCTTTTTGTCTGCTGCTGTGAACGATTGTGTTATCGATATCTCCTTGGTAGGTCAAATATAGATCAAGTCACCCCAGCTAGATCCATTGCAATAAAAAACAACTGTTTTCGAGTCCTCAGAAATGAAACCAAGTTAGCGGCCAGCAGATACTGGTGGTTCAGACCAACATGTGAAAGAACTGGTGGTTTCAACTTAAATTACGCTAAAATACAGCATAGAAACTTTGCACTGATGTTCATTAACTTCTTCTGTATAACTGTCAGATGGTTGGAGCTCTTTCTGCGTGATGTTGTTAAAGCCGAACATAGCAGCATATTCTAGACGAATTTGAAGAAAATTGACATAAGCATTTCAATATTGATGGCCGCATGCCTATGATTCCTGCAACTCTCTGATGTCTGATACCTTTTGCACAGGGTATGGAAATGGATCACGGATTCGCGCTAATGATACCTCTTAGCTGTCTTTTACATTTGTCCATTTCTTGTACTGTTTCTCCTATAGTTATCTTCTTCAGCTTACTGCAAGGCCACGCTTTCCTTTTTTCCGACATATGAAGTCTATTCCGCTTATTGAAACTCATTAGCTAACAAGGATACTGATATTTTGTGGTTAAATCTCTCTTTAACTTCTGTCATATGACCTCCTCTCTCAGTTACCTCTGAATAACCTCCTCTTACTAAGTTCCGCATCTTTTGGCAGGTTTGGTCTTGACTGCCGTTTGTCTAGATTGTGGTGGTCGTTTGGGGATCACGAAAGTTGGTGAACCCTTTTGCTTGAGGTCCTCCGTCAGATTCGCCTCTAGTTCCAACGGGGCTAATTTGGGTGCCCCAGCCCTGATGTTTCGATAACTGGACAAATGATAAGCGCTCTGGATGGGAGAGTAGATGTCATAAGAGGATTCTTCACCTTCTGGAGTAGGAGAACGACATGTTTGACGTATTCGAGTTATTATCCGCCGCAGAAAAGGCAGCGTCAGTCTTCTCTGACAATAAATTGGGTTCCGGTTCTAGTGAAGTTTGTGATTTTTTTTGTTCGTAAGATTCTCTGACTCAGACAGAGTGTGTTTCATTTTTTATCTTTCTTTTCTGGTGCACCACTGGTGTATGTGAATAAAATAAAAAAATAAAATAAAAGAATATCGGGCTTATTCTGTCACGTGTGTGCGTCTGTGTATGTGTGTGCCTCAGTCAAGAAATTCCAAAAAGAGAAAGAGACGGATACTATGGCCTCAGTTTGATGCGCTGTAGCTTTAACGCGGTAATATTGGGTGAGACGGGTCCTACGGCGTCGAATTTGTGCCCCCAGAGCCAGATAGCGGGTCCCACGGGGTCGGAATGATGCGTCGTTGCGTGGAAGCTGTGGCTAGCTAAAGCTGTCTCAAACGTTTTTCAATAGTACAAGTACGCAATCGTAGAAAAAGCTTTGCAAATTTACCTCGCTGATAAGCTGCTCGTTATGGAAGCAGGATATGAGAAAGGTGTCTCAAACCTTTTTCCATTCGTACTGAAAGTGACTGAGCGTTATCATATTCACACCCATGAATTGCACTCCTAGTCTCGTCTATTCTTGGGGGAGATTTCAAAATCTCCTGTTTTGTGATACACTGATTTTAGATCATGTCTTCCGGGTCACTGCTAGCCCCCTTTCCATATTCAAACATCATTACCTCACACTGTTCAAACCTCTGCACTCCTCCCATGCTCTGCACGCTCTCTGTACCTAAGCTTTGACTTAGTGATAATCTCACGTCTGGATCAAGCACTGACCTGAAAAGACCCTTGCTCAATTCCTCGTAGAAAACCGAAATGAACCAGTCATAATTCGTCACCTAAGTCATCTGTTTATGTATAATCGCCGAATTATCACTCCTTGATCGTAAACACCGTAAAACTAATACATCGGTGAAATCCGACCTGGTTATGTCACCGTGACACATATAAAAGAGCTGATATGGGTAATGGCCTTGTGCTTCATCACCTGCGCAGTGGTGAATGTGGGTGAGTGAACTGTTTTTACTTATTTTCTAATTTATTACTTAGAGTAGTTTGTGACAAATTCATTTATACGCCATCTTTGATTCTCATGGTTCACCATTATCTCTATCCTCTGCAAGCGAAATGTAATTCAGGTCTTATTGTTGGTTTGTTCCTATGTGGTGTGCGCGTCAGCCACTTCATACAGTAAGTCAGGCTCACTATTTTTAGATGGAAATATGTACTCTGAGAAAAAAAGCATTTTTTTTGCATCTTATTGATCCCGATTTTTCTTTAAAAAAAGGAAAGGAAACCGAAACATTCTAACTAGAATATTACAGCTTATTTCTGTATTTCTCATTCACAGAGAAAGTAGCGAATCCATAGTTTACAAGTATGGAAACATGGAACATATAGAACTGCTCCACACGATGAATTGCCTAAGCTAAACCACCTACCGACCGCGCTACACCCGTCCACTAAGACTGCTTAAACAGGATTAAAAACAAAACTAATATTGTAGATGTGAAATAGTACGTATGTAGTATTTATTTCCAAAATATTTCCGAAGATTGTGGAAAATGAACGAAAATTTCTATTGCTCGTGATTCAGTTTTTGGTTTGATTAGTCAGGTGAAGCTACGTATAGCAAAAGTTTCCACGAAATGTATAGAATTTGGAGTAGAGCTTGAGTATCCCTGTTCCTGTGGAGACATTTCTCTGCTCCTTGGCTTTCACGCACAGGGAAGTATGTGGATAAAGTTTTACAAGAATTGACCCCAGATTTCAAAAGCTGCCTCAGGTGGCTGCGGCGAGAATGGATAACGAATAAAGACAATGGAATGTCGTTAGCGCATCGATAACATATCATTTGACATATTTCTGTATGTTACTAGGACCAATACTTTCATAAGGTGGGCATAGAACGATACCAATAAGACATACTTGATATATTGGGGACAGAACATTGCAGGAGAATGCGTTTCATCCGCCATAATCGCGGGACGTATTCCCGACAATCAGTGAAGTGACCCACTGTGCTTACCTCTACTGTGCTCAAGACAAATGAAAATAAATACTGGCTCTTCATTTTGAATATCCGATTGAAAGAAAGACTTGCATGACGTGCATGCATGACTTTGATATTTGACATGTCAACCACGACACTCCTTTTTTTACGTTCATTGTAAACAATTTCTCATAATTTCATAGCGCTTATCTTCAGGGAATGTGGAGGAACGAGTAATTTTCAGGAAAATAATCCCATTCCCGCAAAAATGGATTAAATCTAGGGATTACATTTGTTGGGAGAAGCATTAAATTTTTTGTGATGTAGAGATTACAAAATTGTTTAAGAATTAATTAATCAGAGAAAAATAGTTAAATAACGTATTTAGTACCACCTGGCGAAGACGGGGGATGTGCTGCGGTTCAGTGTCTTACTGGTACTGTATGTGTTCAAAGTAGCACCGGTGCTAAATGTATGGCAATAGATTCAGGCAAGTGATGACATTCTTAAAAAAACATTCCATATTTTGAGTCATAGAAGCCCAATATGTCTTTTTTGTTTTTCGAGAATCTTTCGTTTAGGAAACAGTTGCAACACAAAAAGGTGCTCTCGAGGCCAACAATGCCAGTACGAAGCTGAGGAATGCATTCCAGACAAGGCGTGTTTTGCACAGCCGAGATGTGTGCATGGAAGTGGATGTGAGCCGCACTTTCGTAGTTATGGTGTTATGGTAGAAATTTTTTGCTTCCAGCATATATTCAACCCGAGCATCCTCCTGTTATGATCGCAAACAAAGGTAACGATGCGCTGAGAGACGGGCCACCTGGAGGGCTCATCGGGGGTGCATCCGCAAGTCCAAGTAGGCATATATTTTAGATATCGTAACCTAGTGGATAAGGGTAACTTTAAAAAAAAAACAAACAGAATGCGCTGGTCGAAGAAATGAACGCTACTATCAATGCAAACCTTGTGAGACGAAATGTACTGACTGGGTATTCAAGAGAAAACCGGTGAGTTAGGAGCAAAAATAGGACAAATTCACGTATTATTCAGAAGGATTCTAATGTTACATCTTTAGGTATGTCCGGCAAGGTGCGTCCCCGGATGTGCATGCATTACCAACTGGTTTCGAAAGGACCAGCCAGGCTTTTGGACAGGAACGTGCGTGCGGCCGACTTGGTGCAACCCAATCACTCAGACCAAAACGGTCGTTAAAGTTGTGCAGCCAGTGAAAACAGTTCCAGGACCACCGGCACCTAGTGAGTCGAGTCGAGAATTTTCCTCTGAAGAAATTACTCAAAATAATAAACAGCAATAGAACGTAAATAGCATGGAAATTGGATAGACTATGGTAAACAAAAAACATGGCCAGCACTATTCTTTGCTACAATTCACGGTGCAGTTGCCGAAGCGGCGACGCTCTAAGCGGTGCCACATAAAAAGAGGTTCGAAACGAGGGGAAGCACAGTGAATTGTAGCAAAGAATGGTGCTGGCAAAGCTCCTTCCTCGATCCTACAGCTTCGCTCCACCGCACCGGTTCGAGCGCACCCGTTTGCTCAACACCACCGTGTTTGATGTCCTTTTGACCCGACTACAATTCGTCGTTCGTTTAAAGGCAGCATTATACGAAGTGAACGAGGTTGGGATCTCTTTAAGAAAGGAAATGATGGATTGGAGTGTGATTCACAAAAATGATCACGATCAGTTTCAAATTGTAGTCCTGAAAAGGCGTGTGAAACAGCCTTGTATGATCCCGTCTCTCCAACGATGCAACTCATCCCGCTACTTTACACTTCATTTTCGTCGAGGACCGAAAATCCAATTAATACGGTTTGAATAATTGACAGAAGCATCTGCACTCTCGCATTCGCAGAAGCGGTTCCGACTTCTCTCGTTCTATTAGTACCGGTACTGAGGGGATTGAGCTTAAATAACGCTCATACTCGTACAGTCCTCATATATTCATGGACAGATCCCAACATCGTCAATTTCTTGATGCGCTGCCTTTAAGGAGCAGTGCCTATAGGGGGTAGTAGATTGTGAGGAAGAGAGTGATTCCGTTCAGCTCTCCCTGTATCAGTGGAAACAGACAACCCCGGAACGCTGTTTCTTACGACGGCTTCTGTTGCAATGCGCAACCATTGCGCCCCACCCCGCCTGCGATTCGTCGAAAACCCATTCGTTCAAAACCGAATATTTCAAGAGGAGACTGAAACTATTCTATGTCATATTAATTCTGTCAATTACATTACTAGCGGAACTTTAAATTCAGAAAACCCTCATCCAATTTTCACGCTCTTCTTGCTCTTTAGATTCCTCTTATGATTGAATGGTTTTTCCAGCAACGTGCGCTAACGTGAGGTGTGGAGCTGGCTCCACTTGTGTTTTGCAGGGAGGTAAACCAGTGTGTGTACCTGGGCAAAGTAAGTTTTTTTTTAATTTTAATTTTGCTATAATAATATGAGAAACACACACACACAAATATATATATATATATAACAATTAACGTCTTCTACTTAAAAAGTAACGATAATTTCTCCCTCTTTTCAAGCCAATCCTTGCGCCACAACAGTATGTACCTATGGATCCACATGTGTAGTTGAAGGAGGAAGAGCGATTTGCAAAAAGGTGCATAATTTGATAATATTTTTATGTTAAAAAAATTTTTTTATGTTATTTATTATTATTAATTTATTTTTATGGAAAGATGTACGTGTATGTATAGTCCTCGGCCTACATTTTCAGCAGGGCGGCCCTAGTCCGCCAAGACCACCTTCGTATCCGCCTGCGCGACCACCATCGCCTCCTTCGTATCCCTCTACAGGACCGTCGCCTCCGAATTACAGGTAAATTATCTGTCTACATGTTCTTTTTCTCATCAATGGAAAAAACACTATCTAGACCTAGCGACACTCCGCAGTCTGACGCTCCCGCGCGCAAAGGCCCTACGTCATGCCCACGTAACGAAGTGCTGACTCAATGTGGTGGTTGCGAAGGACAATGTCAGGCTGGGAATCCGCCGAGACCGGTAAGTTGCATGGAGGCTAACAAGGATAAAGCTCACATATTCGATTACGCTCATACTGAACTACAGGTACCAGTCTGTACAACACCTAAGCCATGTGCAAGGCAATGCAAATGCAGACCAGGATTCGCTCGCATTAACAAAGTCTGCGAAGCGCGAAGTCTTTGTAATACAAACTACCGACCAAAGCTCACCATAAAAACTAAGACCGTCGTGAAAACTCTACCCCCAAAGACAGTTCCTGGACCACCAGGACCTCCAGGTGAGTGAAACAATAGATGTACTCGTCAATGTGATGAAAATCATGCGAATTTCTTTTCTTAAAAAAACAAACAATGATTCTCTCGCTTCTCACTCTCATTTCTGTTTAAGGAAACCCATGCCTTGTGACCAGTTGTGAACCTGGAGCTACGTGCCAAGTCCAAGACGGAAAAGCAGTTTGCATAGCGGGGCCGAGTAAGTTGTATAGTGTCAGTTCTTTATAACACCAAATCGTAATTAATTAGACAGAGTTCAATAATAATGACTAGTACAAATCCATGTCTTCCTTCAGGATAACTACAGTGATTCAAAGGAAATTAGATTGAGGAAGTGTGAATGTGTGAACTGAATGAGCGAATCTGCGTAACAGGCACAGGATGCGTAGACGAAGAAAACGTTTGCAAAAATATTTTTCTCTAAGCGAATACACAGATACATAACGCAGATATGACAAAAATATGCTGCTACATCTCATCTAAAGGATCCTTCCTGAGAACTTTCATTCTACATAGCTGCCCCCAATCACCTGCTCGATCCTCGCCATGAAGCGCCAGCACGCTGCCTTCAATTGATCGCGATTCATGGCCGTGAACTTTTCCCCGTTGACGAGAGTTGACGTGAGGAGGCCTGGACTTGTTTTTTTTTATATCTCGATTCTTCGCACGTCATAGCCTAGGAAATTTAGATCGAGACTTTGAGGCTGCAAAGGTAGCAAGTCTCCCGGCCAAACACAGAAGCAAACTGTATTGACTAACACTTTCGAGCTTGACAACCTCGGAGATCACTTGCCACTCCATAAAAATGTGGGAGGTATACCTGGGATCCTCTTGAGCGATGCAACGGACATTCTATCGTCAAACTCATCTTCAATCTCCAATTTGCGAATCAAGGAATCCGTATCTTAAGAAAACATGCCTTGGTTTTTTCAGATGATCTTTGTGATCCTTGTTTATTTCTGCCTAACCTGTAATTTTTCTCGCCAGAGAGAAGAGCTCTCTTCAGACTTCTCAGGACTGTGTGTCCCTTCGTAGCATCATGGGTAGTCGATATTGATTAACAGAAGAATTTAATAATTTCGTCAAGCGGTCTCACATGGCGCCTTCTGTGCTCTTCTATCGTACTAATTCGGCTTAACAGGTCGGCCACTCCAAATGTATGAAAGTCTTACGGACATATTTAGCTCTACTGCCAGTCACCGACCACTTCTATACACAAATATGGCTGATCTTCAAATATAATTTTTTTTTTTGAATTCTAACGGCGCCCTCTTTACTTTCTCAAGCAAATTTTCCACTTGGCTCATGCTGGAAATAATCGCATTGACTTTTCTACAGAAGGGCTTCCTTTTTCAGCTAATCCATGCGAAAAAGTCGTTTGCCAGAGAGGAAAAACATGTCAGGTACAAGGACAACAAGGCGTATGCGTTGTTAGCCAACCTCCTCCAAAGGACGCACCAAGAGGTTTGTGATAAGTGCTTGACTGAGGTTCCTGTTCATATTTATGGCTCCTTTCACGTACACAGGTCCTACTCAACCTTGCCTGGCCAAATGTTCGGCTGGACAACGGTGCCAGCTGAAGTTTGACGACAACAGTTGCTACAATCCACCCTGCGAAGGAGTGCCTACATGCGTTCCCGCCTAATCTGTCTTGTTTTCTTTCTCGTAAAATGATTTCGTTTTATATTGAGATCCCCTGTGCAATGCTCCAATCTCACTCATCTTTTCCATATCACTACATGAAAATTTTATCACAATAAAATCTGCTTTGGATAAAGAATTTACTGAGTAATCATCCTCATCACGTACTACTGCACGTAATACGAGATAGTACGAGGTAGTGATTTCACACGGTATCAAATATGTTAGGGTGATTGCGCATTGATAGAGGGGTCAGCTCTGACTGCTTGATCAATGGTTCGGAACCGCCGTAGGGCCAACCAACCCTTTCATCCGTCTGAAGTCGACAGATTCTTGTCAGGGCTCTCTTGGAAGACAAAAACATTGGGATTACATATCGGCTCGCCATATCAAGTCATTCTAGGGCTGCACACTTGTGAATGAATCTAGAACAATTCTGATTTGATTTCGAATGCGCAAGCGCATCCCCATGGGGACTGCCCAACGCCATGTTTTTTGTCCTTCGCCCTCCACCAGCTATACTACACTTTCTGAAAGTGTTCTCCGAAAACTGTACCACCGTTAAAAACTTATTTTGGCGCCTAAACCTTCCAAATGAGTTTATAGTCAATCTTATATGCACAAATTAGAAATTCTGCAAATTACTGCTATACTGAAACTATGTTCTTGAACTGGCCGCGAAAGTTAGCACTGAAATGACATACCATCATCTCTAAATCACAAAAAAAAGTTTGGTTTCTAAATCCGATACAGTAACACTGGATGGTATAGAATAGATATCGAGTTCACTGAATTCTCTATTGAGAAAAATCGGTTGTTATTTTGGTTCAGAAAAATGGTTACGTTTCGCAAAATGGATGCACGTTCCTGTTACAAATTGAAGTTTGCAGAACAGTCGTCACAGAAGATACGAATTCTTTTCTCTAAGATTTCATTGAACTAGCCTGAACATGAAAACATCTACTGTGATCTGATCATCGGGTTGACGACCTTCTGGAGTGCGGTGTACACATCTCGTATCTGGCTCAATTTATTCTTCTCTCCTTGGCAGACGAGGGAAGGACCCTAATCTTCAATGGCTGTCATAAGTTAGAACTTTGAATCCCGTCCCTGATGTGTGTGAAGCGGGGTACTCCTTGCATGACTCTTTTGACTGGATGTTCAACGACACCCACCGCATTTCTTTTTCTTTTTTCTTTTTTTTCAAATGGGGCGGTTGTGGTACAATTGGTAATAAATGGACTAAATGGTCGAAACTTCCTCAGATCCAACGTAGCCCTTCCTCCCTGCAAGGTCGAAAAACTGGTACCAGGCTTGTCTGGGGAAATAAAAACAGTGTTTGGTACATCGGCTGGCCTAAGAAAGTCATTGTACAGGCCAATACGAGCTGATAAAGCTTAAACATTCCGAATTGCAGTCGGATGTGCATCACAAACGGATAGATGCGCCAGAGACGTTATCCTTTACCTACTTATTATTCTATCTATGTCTTCATCAGTGAATCTCTATCAGCTCTTATTCCACTCCAGCTTAGTAGTATGCACATGTCATCTCGTTCTCGACTATGAATTTTTTCACTGTGCTGGTGAGTCCTTTGTGAGTGGAGATCATAGTGACTTTCGACTGTTTTTCAGTATCCAAAACTGGATAAATATCAAATTGTAAAAAGATTTGTGAATCCTACATATACAACTAAATTTATGCTGTGCTGATGCTGTGCGCACAAACCCTGCAAGCAAGTGCTGCATTAAAATCTAAATCTTATGGAGTTGTGTAGAAATCTATATATTTCTAATCTATATATTTTCATTCGTAGGAAAAATTTTTGAAACCAATCAAGACTTGATAAACAACAGCAATAGCGGCACTAATAGCTTCTCAGTGGTAACGGTTGCATCAAAACCTAATGAGCGATAATTTTCGAGAGGTTTACTACAATACTATCTTTCCCATGGGCTTCTTCTACTAGCGTTTGGGTACACGAAAATTTATACAATTAACCTTTTTGTCAGCCCGTCGTATTTGGCGAATGCTTGTTGTTGTTTGTGAGCAAATTTCATCTCAGAACATTGCGTCTAGTTATTAATTTATCGTAGAAGAAATCGATGACTGTTTAAACGCTTTTCCTACGTGAGTTTGACATGGAATTCTGTCAAATACAATTGTAAATGTAGGGAAAATCTTACAGGTCCGAAAAATCCATAGTGTAAGACCAATCCATATCGATGTATGTACAAACAACAACCCGATTATCAGTTAAATCTACACTTGTAACATCGTCTGCATCATGACCACTGATTGATTAAGCGATTTAGAAATTCGACAAAATATTGTGAGAACGCATATGCTATTGCTTCCAGTATGGCAAATAAAAATGTCTTAGTGATGGTCGCAGATGAAGATTTAGTTAAAGGCATCACCCCATGAATCTGAGGTGGTACAGATTTCAGGTGGAGTATTCGTATACGGGATCGTAGATTATAGAGGGAGTGATTCCGTTCATCTATTTTTAATTGCCGTAAAAACGGCCTGAAAGATGCGGCGCGTGCACAAGGCTGGCGCGCTCCAGTCGAACTCGTTGAGGAAAATAGCGCGCCGAAACGCAGAAGGCCGTATCTTTCCGGGCCGTTTTTTTTGCAATTAAGAAGAAATGGACGGAATCACCCTTCTCTCAATAATTTACGTATACGAATACTCCACCGGAAATCCGTACCACTCCAGATTCGTGGGGTAATGCCCTTAAGGTCAGAGACGCAGAGGATTGCGCGTGGCACATTAGCCACGCCCCTGATGTGGTATAAACGACGGCGACTACGGTCGAACGGTGCCAGGAAAATAGACTAGATCGTGATTAAGAGGATTTTTGCTGTAATCACATTATTGATTAGGTGTTCTCAGTATCCTGCTGGATAAGTAGCAGTTTTTCGTCGGAAGTCGCTATTTCCATGGATAAAACCTAAAAAACTTCTTAGTTAGTTCTGAAAGATCAAAGCGTCCCAAAATGCACTCACCGTCGGGATGCACTTCTAGCCCTTGCACTACCGACTTCTGCTTATCAACCATTGTCATGTTCTGTTTATACTTGTTAGTTAGCACAGCAATCATCTCCTAAATCGAAGGTCCGTGAAAATCACGGAAGGATCCCACATCGTTTAAAGGCAGCACACCACGAATCTGAGGTGGTGCGCATTTCAGGTAGAGTATTCGTATACGGGATAGTAGATTAAGGAGTGGGGGGATGCGGCGCCGCACAGGGCTGGCGCGCTCCAATCGAACTCCTTGTAGAAAATAGTGCACCGGAACGCTCTAAGCCGTATCTTCCGGCCCGTTTTCTACGGCAATTAGGAGGAAATGGACGGAATCACCCTCCTCGCCATAATCTACGACCCTGTATACGAATACACCACCGGAAATCCGGAGTGGTACGGAACGATTTGTGGGGTGATGCCTTTAACCTTATGCATTATCGTACCTCTGGAACAGGTTTTTCATATTCTGTAACATGAGGCAAGAACTGATTGTGCAATCGAGGAGCATCAATAGCCTCCTGAAAAAGAGGTTCACCAGTATTGCATGAAATTACGGGAAAATAACGTAGAGATTGAATAATAAGTAATGGTAGTAGTAATAATAGTAATGCATAAGTTTCTAGAAGAATGGATAGAAGAGAGGATATTTATCTCATTATTTATTTACCTATTTGTCTGAACCATGAAATTTCTACTGGAGAGCATTTTATCGCCATCCAATAACTAGGCCAGTAAAGAGATGACCTCGTATTCACATCAAATATGTAATATTTTCACTGCTTTAATAGTGAATGGTTCCGTTTTTATGAGTCTGAATATTCGCAGCTTGTAGTGAAACTGCTCATTCTAGAAACAATTCCGTCCACGAGTATACTTTGTGGCTACGTACAGCTATGGAGTTTTCATCGCACCACCTAAACTATCGCGATGACCTCATTCACTGCACGAAAGGTCTATCATCAGCGTCGGACGCTGCATTACCTGCTGCAGTGGTCCTGATTGCAAGCAAAGGACTGCGCTTTTCGACAATTTCAAGTCCCCATTTACCTTGGGGTACCGGTGAAGACAACAGTTCAACAACATAAGGTGAGGGCGACGACAGAGCCTTATATTGTTCTGCTTAACATGATATTTCCCATGGCATCTAGATATCAGGTGACCAGGTGATTATCACAGTGCTGCACTATTGAAACTCTGCCAAAGGATTCCAAAACTACCAAGAACTCTCATTGCTGAGTGTCGTGCATAAGGCTTTGATAGTCAGACAAGGGGGCGTGTACGGCGTCTAAGCGCTGCCCTGATCACGGTGGCGCTGCTTCTGCTTCTGCCAGTCAGGCATTTGAGTACACGCTCTGTGCACGTACGAACTACAAAAGTTGCAGAGGTATATGGAGGAAGTTACCCAGATACTGCAGATATTGCAAAGAAGTTCTGTTGTCCGGCATACTGCCCAGGTACCTAGAAGGAGTACGAAACTTTGTTAATACACTTTTTCCGTTTCCTTACGCTGAAATCAGAGACATTGTCGATCTGAGGTACTCAGGTCACTCGGGTGCCGATAGGCAGTTCATGCGAGACGCCAAATCTGACGTCCACGAAAAGGTGAAGAATGGGTGAATTCTATGCGAACTCTTGCTGTAGATCGATAAGATTGGGCAGAGCTGTGTTCAAGGACGGAACCCTTCCGCGAAGACGCGCAAACCACGTCAAGCAAGAACGCCAGTCAAGTAATTCATAGTTGGACCAAAACGACCTGAAGCTCCGTTTTGTTGCGGCAACGCTCGAAGCGGCGTGGTGGAGCGCACCTGTTAGGACGAGGAGGGCCCTCACTTCTACTAGCACTGATCGCAGCAATCCACCTCTACTACCACTCATCGCAGGGTGAAGTTAGTGATGGTCCCACCTTGATCGCAGCCGCTTACGCAAATATGTCGCGCTTGAAGCCGTTTCGACCGGGCTATGGCAGAGTAGTCTGGAACCACTAACAAAACTTTGCATTGGGACCACCGACCACCGGCAAAGAAGTTTTCGTCTTTGTCGATCTATGTGTGAACACGTTCCTGGGTTAAATGAGTAGTCCATGCAAGGGATGCTCGAATCAGCTGGCTCTCTGTTGACTAAAGCCAAAAGCTTTCCACTCTTCATCACTCTCAAAAACGTTTTCTTGGGTGGTCTGTGTGGTTGTATTTATCGACGAGGAACTGCTAAGAACCACATTCATGATCCTTTTCATCCTGTTCTCTATGCGGAATTCATGAAACTTATCTAATTCTAAAGGGAAATTATTGTATTGTCGGAAACGCTTGCTTTAAAATAACTTTAGGTATGCTTCATATTTCTGAAACCTTTTAAACCAAATGTTATCCATTTTAGAGAAATTGTTTTGCATTTGACTGCGATTTCACTGCTGGTTACTAGAAACCTCGTTTTACCTTCACTGTTTGATTGAACAACATGGTTCTAATGACAGTCTGTGCAGTAGCAGAAATGATGTACGATCCACCAGATGCACCAACAACCATCACAACCTGAAACGTAGGCCTCACATAACGCCCTCCCGTATAGGTTCAAATTAATTAGGACACATACACATGCACAAACACTTACATTATTTTCGTTTTTATTATAGATGACCATCGGACTCATACTGCTCATTGGCCGTTTCCCGGGAGCTATGAAATTCGTTGGAGACGGAGCAAAACCGAATGCGTTAGAAGCACCCGGAGTGGAGAAATCATCCATTTCATCGTTCCAGATAATGCCAAGTGTTTGTGAAGCTCTCATTGCGCCAAGACTATGCATTCAAACGATCAGAATCCGCATCAAAGAGTTTAGACGAGTTTAGATTAAACTCACAGCTGATTAATAGTCGAAGTACATGAAACAGCGTTTCCGTCATGGTCAATCACTGTCACGTGAGATGTTCCGTGATCGGGGACCTAAATACAGATATGAGCTCTGGATATGTACAGAAGAAGATCGAATGGTGAGAGAAGTTCTTGACAGCAGCTGCATTTCGTTGCAATCGAAGCTATGGAAATATTTTTCTGCAGAACGAATAATTAGCAATGTTTCAGAGCTATACACTTCTAGCACCATGCCAATGCTGAGAGCAACAGATACGTGAACTGGAAAGGAGCTATTCACTTGCAGCGCAACATAAAGTGTGCAATGTGAATAACAAAAAAGTAACACTGGCAGCAAAGATTACATGCTAGTGCAAAAGGTATTTTCTTCTAGAGTGGCAGTACAATAATGTTTGTTCTAATCGTTCTCTGAAAGTAAGCACAGCCAGGTAAATGTATAATTATACTAGGCCAAAAACAGACGAGGATGTTACAAAGTAGAGAAATCCTTGATAGTGGATCATAAAAACTTACGTTAAGGTTTGGTGCAGAAATCAACTTGCAATAATTTATTTCTATTTGTGTCTCGTTACTTAAAATTTAACTCGAAAAACAATCTCATGATCCAACAGATATGGAAACTAAGCTAGAGACAGAAGATGCTGTCACATAAATATTTCTGCTCATCTTCTCATTTTGAAGTATTGGATTGGCCCATGAGTCTAAGGGTTTTTTTGAAGTAAAAAATTTGTGAAGAAAATAGGACGCTTTGGCAATGCGTTTAACGTCATTCGACAGAGAATTGTGTGCTCCACAAAATAATGTGCTCAGTTTTTTTTTTCTTTTGAAGCTGAAATCTTGCTGTTACTAGGATAATAGCTCACTAGGATGAAATGCCAAGTCGAGAAAGAAGAGCTTTTTCGACACTTTCTGATTTTCACGTTTGATCGAAGTGTCAAAGCCACAGAAGCTACCGATGTCCATGGGGAAGAACCGATGCCTCTTAGGACGGCTCAAAATTGGCTTAAACGGTTCAAAGATGGCCCTCTAAAGCTCAGAGATGTACATCGCACTGGAAAGTTCGATGAAGAGCGACTGCATCAGCTTCTTCACGAAGATCCACGTCAAATAAAGACGGATTTGGCAGAGGTGAGAAGATGACCTCGCAGTACCACAGAGTGGGTCAAAAGCGGGCGCATGGATTCCGCTAAATTGAAGGCTTGGCAGGAGGATTTCTCCGGGTGGAAACCAGGTGGTGACCGAGGCACTGAACAGGTTGTTGGATGTTGGGAGAATAGAATAAGAATAGATAACGTAGAATAGGTTATTGAATTATGATTCACTTGTTGCTTATATTTGTGGGAACCCAAATTTCAAAAAGAACGCCAGAACTTATTGGCCAACCCAGTACTTCAAATGGTGCATACTTCCAATGCATTTGTGTACGTAGTGCGCACAAGTAACGGCAACACGGTGCATAACTCACCTCATCTAGATCAAGCGTTGGCTATAATATTAATGAAGAAAATGTTAGTATAAAACTACATTAATATATCACGACTACTGATTAGTGACGATTACATGGGATATACCTGAGACGTGTCGCCACCCAAGTAGTACTCTTGAGGTTGTGCGGTGTCCTTGATCATTGACGCAATCCATTTCGTATACTTGCTATAAATGTTAGGAATAAGCAACAGTGTTCAGTTCTTCTTCCTCTTAGTGGAACAATATTCGAAAAATTACGGTGTGCTCATGTTGGCAACAAGCGCTTTAGCACTTTCGACAAATCTAACGTCTCCGAGCTTCGTTCTTTGTGCATAGGCGAATTTTTCAGCTTCTATAAGGCGGTGATAAACCATAGGATCGTCAAGGTCCACTTTACCGCTTCGGTAGAATTCTGAAGGAAGTCTATAAGTGTAGTATAGTGTAGCCGTGGAAGGATTCCTTTCTACTGGTTGCCGTGTCACCAATATTCCCAAAAATATCATGGTAAAGGACCGGTGTAGTGCAGTCGGTAAGAGATTACGCTGTCACAATGGATCGGAGTTTCGAATCCTCCCCAGCGCTCACCAAGCCTTTTATCCCTCCGGGGTCGATAAATTGGCACCATACTTGTCTGGGAGGATAAAGACACTGACTTGACACACCGCAAGTCGTTGTATAGGTCAGTTGCACGTAAACTTGTAAACTTCAAAAGATTCTGAATTGAGGTGAACATGGTGGTGCATCCCGAGCGGATTGATCACGCCACAAACTTTATCCTTTATCTTGGGACAGTTAGGAAATCAGGCAAACAACAACAGAGCATGGTATATGTGACCGCCCAATGACAGTAGTGCCGCAAATAAAGCAACAATTTTGAGGATTACTGTGAATCGTGTGTGGCTGCGAGGTTATTCAATCTTATGAAGGAAAAATATATTAACCTGCCATCACAGCGATAATGCTTTGTGTGACCACGAAGGATGACGGTGGAGGTGGTCCGCACATCTCTAGATCTCCGGGAAGCCCTGTGGCTATTAGAGGAATCTCATCGATTAACGTCTCATAGCTTGCTAGATCCTTCTGGTTGATATGGCCACCTAGAAAATGTAATAATAATAGTGAAAACAGAAATTTAACCATGCGACACACACAAAAAAGACTTAGTCGCTTAAAATCTGATGAATAAATGTGGCTCTTTTTTGACTAACTCCATAGTTTACTTACTCTCTTTGAACTACTCTTTATTTGAATCACTCTTTTTCCACCAATACATATCCAACAAAGAGACTGTGCGCAAATATAACAAGTTTAGTAGATAAGACTCGGCGTTATGCCTGGTAGGATAAAATCCAAGTTCTTCAAATCAAAAGGTTCTAGTTTTGAAATAATTTCTGATTTTTGCAGTATCGCCGAATTCCAAATCATCTGCTTAAAGGCATCACCCCACAAATCTGAGGTGGTGCAGATTTCAGGTGGAATATTCGTATACAGGATGGGAGACTACGGAGAGGGGGGTGATTCCGTCCATTTCTTCCTAATTGCCGTAAAAAACGGCCCGGAAGATACGGCGTCATTCGTTTTGGCGCACCATTTTGTAGAAGAGGTTCGATTGGAGCGCGCCAGTCTTGTGCGGCGCCGCATCTTCCGGGCCGTTTTTTACGATTTTTAACTAGAAAGAACCTCAGATTCGTAGGGTGATGCCTTTAAAGATATATAGACGGCGGTTCTGGCGGAGTCGGTAAGAGATTCAGGTGTAACTGCATGATCTATCTAAAGTTTGAATCCGACCTAATGCAAACCCTTCATCGCATCAGGAGTCGATGAATTGGTATCAGATTTGTCTGCGAGGAAAAAAAAACACTGGCTTGACATGTTTTCTAACCATCCCAAGTCATTTCAAGGCTCAGTGCGCGTTCGTAAACCCCCATCAGTTTTGAATTAAAGGCATCACCCCACGAATCTGGAGTAGCACCGATTTCCGGTGGTGTTTTTGTATACGAGGTCGCAGATTATGTGGGGCAGGGTGATTCCTTTCATTTCTTCCTAATTGCCGTAGAAAACGGGCCGGAAGATACGACTTCGAGCGTTCCGGTGCAATATTTTCTACAAGGAGTTCGATTGGAGCACGCCAGCCGTGTGCGGCGTCGCATCTTCCGGACCGTTTTTTATGGCAGTTAGGAAGAAGTGGACGGAATCACCCTCCTCTCCATAATTTACTATCCCGTATACGAATACTCCCCCCGAAATCCGCACCACCTCAGACTCGTGGTATGCTTTGATGATTTGACAGTGATTTCTCCGGCAATAGTCTGTGCCATTCCTCCTTCAAAGTCGAACACGTAGGCGCACCCCATGGGAATTGATAAACGCCGTGCATTTTATCCTTTATCCTCCCTATTGATTGGAATACGACTCCAACAAGTACCAGTTTTTCGAACATACATTCGCTAATTCGTCCCATGACGCAATAGGACCTCGGAGGGAACACATTAGAATATTTATGCTATTCGTTTCATTTGTTTTCTTTACAGCTGACCTTTTGGTCGTGAATGAATATTGAAATAAAAGGAATGTTTTCAATGTAAAATTACAGCTTCATGTTAGTGATGTGATATCATTCATACCATTCTCAGTGATTTCTCCGGCAATAGTCTGTGCCATTCCTCCTTTATAAAAGAGATCCACAGGATCAGTAGCATTTGCAATAAGTTGCAGTGTGAAACCATATCGTTCTCTCTTTATGATGTCACCTTCTTCATAAACACGTCCAGTTGATTTGTCCACGAATATTTCTCTGGTAAAATACTTATATAAACATGAAAAGAATTGAACGGACGGAAACATCACAAATTTCAAGCTCACTTCATAGTTGGCTCTGCCTGAATGAGGCTCTCCTTATCACTGAGTACTAATGCTAGATTGCTGGACACAGGGAATCCGTGTATAGCAAGATTGATCGACGGATCGAATAGACGGGACCAGCTTACCTGCAAGAAGACATAGAAATGTGCAGAAATCTACAGAATAAAAAAAGTTCCTTGTTTCTCCTGGTATCATAAATCTTGATTCGAAACAATGCCCTGGACTTTTCTTTCAAATACATGTGCTGCACAGCTCTCCGTATTCCACAGTTACGCTTTAACAAGTATACACTTCAGGAATCCAATTTCAGGATTTTTGCATTTTTGACGGCGCTATGAAAGGGCGCTACGAAAGAAACTTCAATAAAAAAAGTAAATGACCGGGATGCGGCGACCTGAAGCTCGATGCAGCAGCTCAAGCGGCTGCCCTCGAAGAACTGAGGTGGAGCCTCAGTGTTTGGAATCGAAGGAGACCCTCATTAGCACCACTCGTCGCTGTAGTTCACGATGCTTCCACCTCAGTTGCGACCGCTAACTCCACTGCACCACTTTGAGCGCAGCCGCTTACGCAACTGCACCAGGCCTCAGGTCGTTTCGACCCGACTATAACACTGTGTAGACTTTTACCTTTCCGGAGCCGAATCTCCTGAATACAGTCCAAAAGCCATGGAGTTCCGAGGGCGTCGCAATGGAACGATAACCTGGAATTTTCTAATTGATTATGACTGCTGGATAATCATTTGCATAATGCGATGTCAGTAATACCCAACGCACCGTAGACTGACTGTGAAGTATCATTTACAAACATGTCTTCCGTTGCAGCCAATGGCGCAGATTCACGAGCATTAATTGTTTGACATCGTCCGGTAGAACTGCCAAGTTTTGAGAATAATCAATAACTTTCCTTCTCACAATATCAAGTGGTAAAAAATGGCTTACCTGTTGTAGAGCGTCATAATGAATCCTCCGCCTATTCCACTAGATTGTGGGTTTACAACACCTATACAAAGTAGCGCGGCGATCATCGATTCGACAGCATTTCCTCCATCAATCAATATATCCCTGCAAACAATAAGATGGCAATAGTTGAGAAGGACATGACAATTATCCTATGAGTCTCGTAAATATCCAAGACAACAAGAAGGAAACCAGGAAATAGCTTACAGAAGAAGGAAAAGCAGTGCTGGACGTTTTACCAGGAAATGATGTTTCTTTCTGGGATAATACACTCACCGTCCTATTTCCGAACACAGTCCATGATCTGACGCTACAGCAGCCTTTCTGAAGTGGGCGTACAAACTACCAGAAGGTTGTGGCCATTTAATATGAAGTTGCTCGTCTTGTTGTGGCTGCAACAAATCAATATATTGATTTTTTCGAGACACTTTTACTGAAGTAACACTTGGCATACTTGTTCGCCCATCATACAAACTCTTCACAACAACCACACAAACAACAACCATGCGTGGACTTTACAGTAGCACAATCACCATACTGTGATATACCGTAATGCATCTAAATCACCCCGTCATCCGGGGTTGCATCTGCAGCTGAGTTATTACCATTGGCGTTAAGATTTTCGTAGCGTTGACTAACATTTCGAAGGTATTCTTCTTCAATTAGTAGCTAGAAAGGAAAAATTTTCGCAGATTTTGTAAACTCTCAAACGAATCTGTGCCAATAGCGCACGGAAACATTTGTTTGCACGCAGAAACACCTGTGGTTGGAAATATGTTGAAGTTCCTCAGATTAAATTAATTTTAACTTTGAAAAATAGTTGTCATTAGAAAATCGTCCAAAGTTTAGTTCAAAATTAGAAATGATTATTTTTCCTGAAAATTCCTGGGTTAGCCCAGTAATAGTGATACCAATTCGTCCAGGTCCAGGCAAGTCCCGGAAATCATATGCATGCATGCTTTGCGGTCATTCGTCCCAAAAGAAAATGGGAAAATGCAAATATAATACTGACGAGACGAGAAAATTTTAAAATGAACTGAAAGCGATGGCGCATCTCAAGTGGATTGATTAACGACAGATACTTTAGCTCCTTTAACACTGAGGAGAATTTTTTTTCACAATTATTGCCATTAGACTTGAATTTTCCCAGAGATTTTAAATGTTTTTCCTGCGTTTAATCGTATCCAAATTTTACCGGCATGCTTTCATTATTAAATGATTGCTTACAGATTAATCAACGTATTTGTGATTTGTAAAAAGAGTTATCCAAAGAATGCTCTCGTTAGGAACGCAAATACTGTGCAGTATCGTAACCAGTGATTAGTTAGGAATTAGGGACATGGCAGAATAGAAAAAAAAACGCTAATCAAGTTATTTACTATACTGATGACGTAATCAAATCGAATTTAATCTCCAATGGCTTGACTTTTCGTGACTGGATCAGCTGTCGTAAAACACGAAAGAACAACAGCTAAGTACCGACTGCAGATGTTTTGATTGTTCTTAAAGTGTTTTCAGTACAATCCTACTCGATTATAATTATCATACTATAGTTACTGGAAGGTTCTGCAACGTCCTTCAAAAACCCCCTTTCCAGAGTATTCTTAACAATGGGATTATTTATTTTCAAATTTTTAAATTTTATTTTAATTTATTCTCTCTAGGTGTAAATTTTCACCACCCCGTACAGTTCCAAACATTCCGGCCCACATAACGGTTATGTGCACTGTATCCCCGGTTTATTGCGTTAGTTTTTTTACGATGTCATCATCAAACAATCGAGAGTCCCCTGAAATGCGTATGAAAATCGCTTCGCGAGTATTATTGTCGCAAATTGCATCCTCGTCCCTGTCTATGGGTACTAGTTCTGAAACAGATATTGATCTATGGGCAGATGCGATATCAAACAAACATCCCACTTAAAATCACTGAGAGCAAAGTGAAAACAATAGACGGGATGTTATCATTAAGCGAATCCACCAGAGAACATCAGAAGAGACTTACTTTGTTCAACGTATCCTCCAGATGTACGTTATCCTCGGAATATTTCATGCCAACAAGGATTGCTAATGCTATGGTGGATAGAAGAAATACGGTGGCTAATATAGCACATATTATAGCGACTGTTCGATTCAATCTGAAAAACGGAATATCAATCGAATGTAAAAAGAATAAGAGAATTATATTCTTCCGTCAAATTTCAATTTCGATCGATGTAGATATAAAATTTTTGCTCTTATTTCCACAGCTTCAGCTTTTTTTCTCTTCCGCCATTGTTATAGATCCCCTAACATAGTTTACTCGCTATCAGTGTTAGAAGTGCTCAGAGTAAGTTTTCCGAGCGGTACTTCACTTGAGAGAGAGATGGAGAGCAAAAATATGTAAACGAAAATGAAGGTGCACATTCGCAAAGACTTCATTTTGAAAAAAGAACTCGAGTTTTTTTTTTCATTTCTCTGTTCACACAGCCTCAGCAAATATCAGTTACTACAATATCGGAGTAATGATACTGTTGCTCCACTATGAGTAAAGAGAAACATTTTCAAAATATAGGGGAATACAAAAACCAGAATACCCAAACATTACCCTGTCGGGTGACTAAAATCCAACTAAACTTTCTCAAGTATTGACTGGAAACGGTTTTCAAAAAATTAGAGAAGTACATTGATGAACTTGGTTGTATTGCTCATAGGAAAACAGAGGCATTCTAATTTAAATATAAGTTACAGTTTGTTTTCGAAGCCGCTCGCATTTGGCCGCGATTCTCCAAAAGCAACTATCGCAACTATAAACATACACTTAAGTACTTTACAATATTTGTTAAACAATTATTCATGTAGAACTGAAACAAGAATATTGGACACATTCTCATGGCCATTATAACTTTCTTTCTTTTTTCAAAAAAAGCAAGATAGAAACGAAAGAAACGATACCAACAAGAGATTATAAAATAATGAATAATGATATCTGTATGATAATATGAATGATATCTAGTCAGAAACCAAACGATGTATCCTTTCATCTTTCTTTAAAAACCCCATATCTAAAGCAGGAGGAACTATGTTCTACTTCCTATTTTACTTCAAGAAAAAAGAAGAAAGAAACCAGCTTACTTCATATTCCTTGCCGACGCTGCACCGATATATGTCATCACTTGTATGATCGTGAAAAGATTTTCAAATCATTTCATAAGTGTCTTTCTTAAGACGATAAGCCATAGCAACGCTACTTATCGCTATGTGATTTTTGCGTCGGATTCACTAACACTAACAGCCAATCGAGTAACTAATAAGCCAAATTAAATGAAGATATCCAGCACTTGCTACGTTCGCTGATATTCTTTCAGAAAGTGCTGAAGCGCTCTAAAAGGTGTGATGTGAATTGGATTCCTCTCTTGCAAAATCCAAGTATTCAGATGGAACTTCCTTCACTTAGAGGCATCACCCCAGGAATCTGTGGTGGTGCGGGTTTTAGGTGGGTTATGCCTATACGTAGTCGTAGATTATGGAGAGAAGAGTGATTCCGTCTATTTCTTACTAATTGCCGTAAAAAAAAACGGCCCGGAAGATACGACTTCGAGCGTTGCGGCGCGCTACTTTCTACAACGAGTTCGATTGGAGCGCGCCAGCCTTGTGTATGCGTCGCATCTTCCGAGCCGTTTTTTGCGGCAATTAGGAAGAAACGAACACAATCATCCTCCTCTCCATAACCTACGACCCCGTATAGGAACTCTCCACCTGAAATCCGCAGCACCACAGATTCGTGGGGTGATGCCTTCAATCATATGCAAAGTTGAACTCAAAACCGCGAAGATTTCCGATATCCGATTTTTTTCTTATTCATTTTTATAATCAAGATTGGGGCGGATGTAGCGCAGTGATGAATGGTTTCGCTGTATCTGCGCGGTCAATGGTTCGAAACCGCATTGAGTCAACCAATTCCCTAATCCCTCTTCAGTCGATAAAGAGGTTCCGGACCCGTCGGAAATGATTAAAACGCTGATTTGATACAAAAGCTAGTCTACTCGCGTAATCGCATCTTCTGTTTTTTGAAGTCGAAGAGCGCAAAGAGATTGATCACCCAGAATTCCGAGGCTTCAGAAAGGAGTATTTAGTTAATGCAATTATATATTGTACTAAGCGCAATGCTGCACACTCGTCTCTGCAGCTCAAAGTTGAAAATCAAAGTATATTTCTTTTTGATTTTTAAATTTTTCCCGAATCAGCACAATTTTCTCACAAAATATAAACTTACACTTCAAAGTATACTTATAGCTTCATTTCAGTGTTCTTGTGAATGGGAAATTTTCATTGAAGACTGCCTATCAGATACTGGAAACATATCAATAGCAATCACAGGAAGCATCTTACAAACAAGCATTTTTCAGGACAAGCATTTTACGGAGTGAGTTCTGCAGAAACGACAATCCCCTTCACTATTGACTCGACGTTCATACGCCAATTTTACTCTCCGCTATGTTCTAAAACCCTATCTGAATTTCCCATTTTCTCTCTTGAATTATATCAAAACCTAGCGTCGACTCATAAACAACAGCAAATTTGCAAGGTAGCCATAAACATAAATTTTATATAATCAATCTAAAAAATTGACTTTGCGAAGAAAGAGCTCCTTGGATATTTTCTGTTTTTTCTTCGTACTCTTCAATCACTTTCTCTTCCTCTTTTCTTCTCGTTTTAAGAAACAGAAATAACTACTGTAGTACTTGCGCTCTCAAACCCTTTTCTCTTAGGAGAGAATATCTCAATTTTATGTTCCAAGTGAGAAACTTCAGTGATGTAGCTCCAGATGAACAGTAAATGAGAAACGGAACAGTGGAATTTAATGGATAAAACGGCCATATTTAACCGTTGCGTCCGTTCCCTGCCCTCTTCTGTGATGGCTCCACGTTCGAATTTCAAAATGAAAAAGCAACGTACAATTTGGTACGCGCGCTCGCTTCGCCGTCATTTTTTCCATGGGCCAAAATTCACATTCAGTTCGTTTCACAATGCTCTTGGCTATGTATATATATATTTGTTTGCTAACAGCTAATGTAAGATCGCTGCTGAGTTTTGGGTGGCCGCGACCAGGCGTATTATTAAAGGATTGCCTGGCGTTAATCAATCCGCTTGGGATGCGCCACCACGCTCACTTCATTTCAGAATCGTTTGAGGCTCACGAAGTGGCCTATACAATGATTTCCGGAGATAGCCAATGTGTCAAGTCAGTGTTTTTCCTCCCGGACAATCTGGTACCAATTTATCGACCCCGAGGGTGAAAGACTTGGTGAGCGCTAGGGCGGATGCGAACCTCTGATCGATCGTCCAGGAAGCGGAACCTCTAACCGCCACACTACAACCACCCCTCTTAACAGAAGGAAATGAATTGGAACTTATAATAGCACGGCAGGACTTTCCCAGCTTTTGTTTTTATAAAACTTCTACATTGCCCATGGACGTAAACGAAGTTTCTCCACTTCTTTCAAGTTTTGCGAGATCTCTCATTTCCTGTTTCATAGGTGCAGGAATCGTCCAACGTAGAGTTTCCTTTTTCTGTTTGTTGTTCTTCTCTTTCAGTGTCCTACAAAGTCATTTAAAGCTCCCAATAAATTGTTTACTCGTAAGAGACCTCATTTAGTTTTCGACCACTCGGACAAAGATGGAACGTTGCAACTGATTTTGTAGGAAATAAGGGCGTCTTCCACGCCAAGGGAACAAATAAGAGCTTTGACTTCTTCAGCAAGTTGGTCTCACATGCTGTCATCATTATTCTTCATACAGTAGCTAGTTTTGTTTGTTTCTTTCCTTCAGAGTTCTCTATTTTTGCTTCGCTAGTCAAAGAGAAGAAGCACTTCAACGTCATTAGAAGACGTGCAAACACTGCTACACTCACATGCAATACAGTGTTCTTCAAGATCGAAACTGTCAGATGTTCCGTTAAGCTCATTTACATGAACACGCACTGAAGGGTCGGGGAGCTTGACCGAACAAATTTCATGTCATGTTATTTACATACACTATTTGATTTATGAAAAATGGATTTTTTTTTGTCGCGGAACTCCCTGCCAAGCACTAAATTCTTTCGAAAATCTCAAAGGAGCCGTGGAATACAAACCATTCCTCTAAGCTTTCAAATTAAAAAAAAACTTTCAAAGGGATCGAAATGTTGCCCGGCTCTCCATGCTGACAATAGATACTGTTTGTGTTGAAAGGTCTCCTACTCAGTACTTATGTCAACAAAGCGTTGTGAAACTCTGTGTAACCTCTTGTTCCTGCTAATCCACAAAAAGGTAACATAAGAGGGGTACTGTAAGCATTAAACAAAGAAAAAAATGTGTTTTGTTCCTACACGGTGTCCTACGGGGTGCTTACAGTACACAAGTCCAACAATTTCAAATAATTGTCATAAACAGTGTTTGGAAAAAAAAATCCACACTCATTAAATCAAACAACTTTTTATGCGGTTCGAGTTACTCTAACGGCTTGAACCGGTGTTTTTGCCTTTGGTCATTCATTATTTGCCATATTGGTAACTACTTCTTCTTCTTGTACAAAGAATCTTAAAAAAGGTGCGCCTAGCATGCGATCTTGTTTCGCATGAAACTAAAGTTCAGTGTACAATTGTTCGAATTTGAGCGATCGTAGTCGATAAACAAAAACTCAAAAGAGTGAATCAGTTCTTAGTTGAAAAACTGCGAAACTGTAGGCAATGGATGTGGAGCGCGAGCGAATTTTCTAAATAATAGATTAGTTCAAGTGTATACAAAGCGGTAAGTGAATCAGAGCAAAACAAGAAACCGAGACCTAAGGTAAGGCTCAGAAGGTTGTTCTCTGTGACCGAAGATAGTGCACGAAATCATTGTTTGCGAGGAAAACTCCGCAAGTGGTGATGAATTGGAAGTCAACGAAGAAGGCTATGATCATATCTAAGCACCTTCATTTTCTCCACTCCAATTTTTCTGTTGAGAGAGTCATCGTCAGAAAACGCAGAATTTTCAGGTTATTGGACAGCAAACATAAGTGTTGAAGAATATGCGCAAATATGCAAAATAAACCAGATTGAAATTGTAACTATTCGTTGTTCAACGCGACTATTCGTTTTGTTATGACTGTTCTCTTTTAAATCCAGTATTTTTCGACAACAAAAACAAGAATCATAGGAATCCATTGTAGCCACTGATCAAAAAATTGGTTGGACTTTATAAATTTCCTAGTGTTAGTATATTCTAGTGTTGATGGTTTAGATGTTGCTAGTGTTTAGTTAAAGGCATCACACCACGGATCTGAGGTGGTACGGATTTCAGGTGGAGTATTCGTGTAGGGATCGTAGATTATGAAGAGAGAAGTGATTACGTCCATTTCTCGCTAATTAGCGTTAAAAAAACGGAAGATGCGGCGTGTGCACACGGCTGGCGCGCTCCAATCGGACTCGTTGTAAGAAATAGCGCGCCGGAACGCTCGAAGCCGTATCTTCTGGGCTGTTTTTTGCGGCAATTAAGAAGAAATGGACGGAATCACCTCCCCTCCCCCTCCATAATCTGCTATCCCGTATACGAATATAAACTCTAAAACTATGACTCAATATTTTAATTAACCTTGCAACGAGAGTTGCTTAGTCTCCATATTGCGATTTTGGGAAGAACGGTCCAAAAATTGATGAAATCCTGCTGTGGATCTGAACGTGTTTTTTGATTTTGTTGGTTTCTTTTTTAATCTATGGACACTGTTTCATCGTCATTAATTCTAGTGAAATTCGCTGATTTTTCGGCGTATTAATTTTTAATTTTATTTTCGAAGAAAGATTTCTACAAGAAGATGGCTGAGCACCGATTTCTACTGTGAAAGAGGATTCATGTTCGAGATTGCTGGTTCTTCGCTTCATTTGTTTCGGAAATTTTAATTTTTCTCGCACATTTTTTGCACTATTATCGTCATTATCTGTTCAATAGAAAGTGTGAGATTGAATCATACGAAAGGATACGGATCACCTTGCCATTCGAACAAAGAACTTCCGGAAACCGACCAAGTACATGGCTTTTAAGAGTTGTCCGGGTTACTTCATTTAAAAAGAACAGAATAACTACAGGGAAGAATGTTCTGTTTACAAAACGAAATTTTTCGAGATAGTCTTCTTCATTTGTGGAAGTTGCAAAAAAAAAAAATCTTTGCAAACCCTTGAAATTGAAAATTCTGATAAAGAGAGAGGGGCTCTGTCTTCCTGAGCTGCTAATCTTTGACGTAATATTGAATCCAGATTTTGGTAGTTCTATTCAGATTTGTACTTCATTGATTTTTCCACTTTTTTCGTCATTCGATTGCTCCATTCCAGTCGTCGTAGAAAAATTCGTTTAAATAAAATTATTTTTTCGACTTGGTGACTTTACTTTAATTTTGAAGAGCGAAGAATGCAAGTAAAACAAAAAGAAATAATGTGAATAAAAAAAAGGTAAAACAGACAATTCTGAAGAATATCGCTCTGCAGATAACATTCTTCTCTGTAGTTATTCTGTTCTTTTCAAATGAAGTAATCAATGCGGCACCACAGCCGTAGCTCGATGTGTGTCCTAAGGTATCTGGTGGGTCGATGTGGCTGGATGACAATAATCCCCCAAAGAGGCTGAAGGAGTTTGTGATGAAAATTTGAAAGATACAGAATCTTTTAAAATCGACACCATTCAATAGATCTCTTTCTCCTGAAAAAAGCATATCCACTTCATATTTGAAGAAATTTCAAATAAATCGCAGAAAATAAGTTTTTTGTAAAAACACATGAAAAGTTCTACATGTTTGCAGGTTCAAAACTGATCGCAGCTGAAACATATTAAAGAAGAAATCGGAAAAATTCATAGGACTAAGAGTGTTCTCTATTGTGTTGCGCCGACAGATGGCTAGCCTAGTTTGTTACCGAGTTACGAACTGCCAAAGATCAGAGTAAAAAAATGCAAAATTCTGAAGGCGTAACTTTAGCTGCAAAAAACAGAAAATCCTGTTCAGCTGAGAAACCAAGAGATGAGAGCTCCTCCTACAACAAGTAGTTTTCTGACGTATTTTGTAAGAAAGCAATTTTTAAGCTGGTAATGCCGGTCCTTCTTGGAGTTCAAACATGTCACTTTAGTAAAATTAACAAAATCTCCAGTGTCATGGAGTTATAGCTGTGGAAGATATCAAATTGTTCGCAATATTATATAGATTACGAATATGTAACCATCATTTCACTTTTCGAAAAATATATTCATTCCAAAAATCATATATCCATATCATACGAATCTATTGATGTTTAGATCTTATAATAAAGATCAAATTGAGGCGAATTATGTAAAAGGACGAAAAAGACGCGTATTCGCGTCTTTTTCGTCTTTTTTCAAGAATTAGCTACCCTACTGTGCAGTATAAGAGCTTTTTTTAAAATTTCATTGTCGCTTAGAACACCACCATCTATAAAAATTCGCATAATAAATTTTGTACGCATCGTCACCTTCGAGTAAGTTTTTAATCAGAAATAAAAAAAAAACTGAATTGAATTCTCTGTAAACCGAAACGAAACTTGTTGATGTTTGGAGGTGTGTAGAGAAGTTTGCAGGATTTTAAAAAAGAATCAGATGAGCTATTCAAAGAAGGTTGAGTAATTTTTACACGTACTTTTCACTAAGCTCAAAGATCCTTATATGCAATTCTCAGGAACTGTGACATGTTTACAAATGATTTTTTTTCCAAACACAAACCTAAGAGACAATTTGTGACTGGTTTTACACCACGTAAATCAACGTCGCGCAAACGTGGAGGCGAAAAGATTGTTGGTCGAAAGTTAAACGTGAATTATATTCGGCCCAGAAATAGCAAAGTGTACAGAGATTGTGTCGCATAGGACTTCGAGCCGAAAAACACAGCTTGGAAATAGGAAGAGCACTGCGGCTGTGTTCTTCGGCATAGAAGGAGATATGATAGAATTTAGAGAGGAGAGCACTTAAAATCTAACAAAATGATAAAAGAGTACTGTAGAGAATAAAGAGGCACAAATTTTGGACTTTAGGATTTTTATTCATTCCAATTTTCAGTAGCAAGGAAAGTGTGGTTCTTGGATGTCTTGTGGGAAAAAAAGAGAAGTGTTGTGTTTTGGTTCTGTATTTATCTTATAAGATGTTTTCGAAGTTGTAGTGAATACCATCTACTTGAGCAAAAATCGTTAAAAGGTACTGCAACTCTTCTTGCCTCCCCTGCTTACATTTCAGATTTGCCACTTCTTAAGTGTGTACATAACGTGCTACTTCTCCGAACACAATACATAACCTCTGTACGAAAAGAAACTGCCGAGGATTAAGAGACATACTATACAGTTTAAGACAATAATAGTGCCACAGTGTTGAAATACTGCGAAGAATTAGTACAAATAACCGAACAATTCTTAAGTCGAATACAAAAAGTTGAGAATAAAAGTACGAAAATATAAGCGAACATACCTTCTGAACTTTAAACGACCGCAGTTATGATAAGGTGATTTCACCCTTAGCCTATGCAGCATATACTCCAAGTAGAAATCGTAGGAATTTTCCGGAATTTGCAAAGAAAAACAGCCACGTAACAACAAATCCAGAGACCACAGATCTATATCGGGCGAATGCGAAGCGGCGAGAGGTGGCCGCTGGATATGTCAGTGTCAGCTGGTGGGAAGAACAAACAAATGTGTAAAAACCGTAACGAGACTCTTGTATGCTCATAATGCTGCTGGTCATAGATCTCGGCAAACTCATTCAATCGAAATTGCGACAAACAAAAACTTTGACTTTCAATGAACATCGGCATAATAAGATGTCGTATTGATTGTTGATTAGCTGCAAACGAGGTTCTCAATTGATTTTATTGGGTTTCGCCTTCGTCGGCGCTGTTCCATTGAAATGAGAGATTCGATTCATTTCTGACCGATCAAATCTCTCCATAACTATGCAGACAAATTCTGTGCCTATTTTTCAATCACCACCATAGCGATTATACTGAATGCTCACCTCGGAATAGAGAAGCCAAGTTATATAGGGCCAACAAAGTATATATACATGGGTCAGAAATTTATAGTAAGGTCAAAACAACAACGAAGCACGGTGCAATTGCGTAAGCGGCTTTTCTCCAACCGGTGCGGTGAAGCGTAGCGTTTAGAAGCTGGAACCCTTGTTGGCGCCACCTATCGCTGTAGTTTGTGATGGTCCCAATTCGGTCCCAACTGCTTCCTCCACCGCGTCGTTTCTAACGCGTACGCAAATGCACCGTGCTTCATGTCGTTTTTACTCGCCTATACATTTGCACTGGCACACGCAAGAAAGCAAATTTTGGGTAAAATGTAGTTGGGGGTGGGAAGTAAGTAATTAAATCAATCTGGGCCCTAAGACCTAAACATTAGTCTAGGAGGATCTATGACATGTAAGCTAAGTTACTAAGAGACAAAAAAATAAATTGGAGCGTCGAAAAATTAGGGCGTCACTGAGTGCCCCCAACTACATTTCCCTCCAAATTTTATACAGTATTAATGCAAATAGAAGAACTCCTTTATTTTGCTTACCGTTCTGTTCGTATGCCCACCGATTATTGGTTCAGTAGAAGTTTTTTTTTTGTAATTATTGCCTATATGATAGACTAATACTTGTAATGAAACTTGCTGTATACTTTTCTTTTAAGTACAGTGGTTACCTACGACTTTTTCTTTCCATCATTCACCTCACTTGGAAGAGTGGTATTGTTGTGAGCAGACCCAACCACGCAATAGAGAAATAGCTCATGATCTATGAGATTCTAAAAGACTAGTACAATCTCGAAACCATACCCTGACTGATTGCTTCGTTTACGGTGCGCATCGTTGATCTCCTGCGAGAATACTTCGCTTGGTGAACCTCGTCGTCCATCCGAACTGCTGTCTTCGACTCTCACCATTCTGAAAGCACACCACAATCCGACTCACAGTATACGGTAAAGGATAGCGCATAGAGTATTCCGTTTTTTTTTATGATATTGCGTTAACGCTTCATTTATTCCAACAGAGTAATTTGACTCGTACTTTATAGTACATTTGATTTCTCCATTTTGGGCGTAAGATGCGATAGTCCCAAGTGCACAGATTGTGTAACAATACATTTTATTTTTAAGAGAAGAAAAGTAAGAGAGAGGAACATTACGAACATTACGTGAACAACTTACTGGATCACGTATAACCTATGTCACGCATGAAATAAAAACGATTACAAAATGTTTTCTCGTCCACAGAAGAACAAGAATTTCATGATGTGAGAACGAGTTTCCAAATATCAGATTCCACAGAATTGAACGGTGAAAACAATGAAAAAAGAATTCTTATATTAGCAACAACATGAAAGACCAGTAATGTGACTGTACAAAGTATGTATAGTAACTATAGTTTCGTGCGTCGAGAGTGCTCCGAAAAGGAGCTCCTGACATCGGCGATTTATTTTCCCGATGTTATACGGACGTCTAACAAAACAAAAATTGGTATTTTATGACATACGCAAAACTGCCGGGAATACGAGAATTTAGACCCGATTATGCTACAATTCGAAGAAAAAATAGCATTGTGAAATAGAAACTGAGAGCTTCTAACGTCAAACATGGGTCCTTATATACTGGTCAGCCGTGGGAAAGCCACAGTAAGAAAAACGGGGGGAGAGATGCCATCATGACGACGACTGTAGTCGTACACAATCACGACACACAGCAATAACTCTTCGAAAAACAACGAAAGGACTCGGATAGTCTAGATTATTTCTTATTTTATTTCTCCATTAAAATTTGAGTCGTTCGGAGTTAAATAAACATCTTCGGGAGCAAGAACATTCAACATTCAATTTTGAAAATTTTTAGCAAAAGACTTTGGTTTCGAAACTATACATGTCAGGAAACAAGAGAAACTTATTAACAGTAGCAATAACAAAACCACACGGAACACATTAATCCTTCAGTTCTCTATTTGCCCATACCAAAAAAAAAGACATTTAGAAACCCCATTATGTCAATCAGAAATAAGGTATAGTATTCAAGAGAACACAAGAAACGTTTGGCACGTTTTCTCTACTTAAAACGAATTTGTCGAGTACATAGAAGCGTAGAGTACAGTAACTCGAAAATTAGGAAGTAATAGCAGAGATAAAGAGAAGTACTGTCATCATCAGTGGCGTACATATGTTTCAAAAGAGTGGTTCGCGTTAACTCAACCACACTCACGTAGATCTTTACCTACAGCGATTCTGCACGGTAGAAAGGAGGATGGGAAAGAAACAAGCAGCAAAAAGGTGAACACCGCTCGTCATACCCAAAATGTAGGTTGTCTTGTCGCCTTCAGATATGCACGTGGACTAAATGATAATGACGTATATTTCTCTATGGAAGCGTATACGGTCCATAAAAAGGGGACGGAAACGGAAAGTAGCGTCATCAAGCAAAGATCTGCAGCGAAAATCGGATCGAGTAAAATGCGAAGGGGTGGAAAGAGGAGTTACGGTACAGTATTATCGGCACCGCCTTCGAAATCAGCGAACGCGGTGCTGTGTCATGAGCGATGGCTGCTCATTACTGCCTTAAAAATGACTTTAAATATGAATATAATAATATATAATAATATGAAATGATTATAAATAAGTATATATGTAAATATAGATACATGTTTGTTCGTACACATATATCGTAACTTAATAGTCCTCATTGTTTTCTGCCGAAAAACATGTACAAGATGAAGAGCTGGATAGATATGGATACTTTACACCTATTCAGTTCAATATTCTGAACAAACACCTGAAAATAACTTGTCTAGGAACGATACATGCATACGAGTGGAAAGAACTTTAGGATAACTTTTGAGTTGAAGTAGGTTTTAATAATTCCCTGAAGTCATATGCGCGATCGACTTCTTCTTAGGGAGTTTAGCTCATGGGATGCAGTACAAGCGATGAGGATCTCTTCGCCAACCACCCAAAAGCCGAGGGAGCACGGGCTCCGACTATCGCATCTATGATGCAATAAACACTTCCCAAAACTTCTCTCAATCATCTAATTTAATTTTTGACTACAGCTAAATTTAATCACTTCGAATTTCTCCTCTATCTACAGAAATTTCTCTCCCTCTCCCTCCTCATTGATTCTTGTTCCATGATTTGACAAAGACAAGTGTAGATGGGAAGTAATAAAATATTTACATCGACAGAAGTTGGGAAGGTGAAAGAAAGAAAGAATCGGAAGAGATTTTTTGGTTCAACGTGCTAGCAAAGATAAATTGTTCAATGAAGATTATTTTACAATGGTATTAGCAAGCATAATGACAAATCTATTCTTCTACCATGTTTCCAAAGAACAGGTTACCGTTCTTGATTAAGCCTCGCTACTAAGCTCTTAGAAAATAGACAAGAGGCAGTTATTTGCTATAAAGTTTTCTTTCTGTTTTAATTACACAAAAGAAAAATATTTGGGTGGAGGAAGAAGACGTGACCGTCTATTCCACAGTAAAAAATGCACACAAAAATAAAAATTATTTTCAAAACATTATAAATCATTTGAAAGGGAAATTCTTCTCGACAGGATGTTCTTATTCAGCCTTTTTGATTTTATCGATTTTTTTGCTTCTTCAAGTTACTAAAATTAAATTCCAATGGGAGGAGGGGAGAATGCTTGAAAAAAAGCGTTTGTGTTTGCGTTTCAAGGATGGGAGTTTTGACCTACGACTCGAATCGAATACGACTTTATTATAATTTTCTCCATGTTTTTTTTTTATATTTTCATGTTGTGTTCTCTTCTTTGTTCGTTTTTTTCAATTTCATTCTTTCATTTATTTCTTTCATCCCCTTTATTGCAAAACACAGATCGCAAAAACAGCATCCTTATCTCCCTGATTAATCTTTAAAAAAAAAGCTGAAGTTCTCGAAAGTTCTCGTTTTGCCAACTTGGCATTTCACTGTATCAATTTAAAAATAGGAATAAACAAAATAATTTAAAATAAAACTAGAAGTAAATTAGAATTAATTAAATTAGAATAGAATAGAATAGCACTCCCTGGTAGCTGTTTTGTATCGGATACGACGCCTTGGAAATACTTTTTTATGCGCTACGAAAAAACACTCCCATTTCCTCAAATTAATACGTTCTATATCTGCAAATATACAGCATTGCTGCGCTTCTAGACGTGCAGTATTTTCAGGAGTGCAGAACTAGTGCTACATCGCGCTGTCAGTGTCAAATACTAGGGGATTTTGAGAAATTTCGTGAAAATGTTAGATATACTGGAGGAGTTTCCATTCTCTTCGATTTACCTTGCATGAAGCAATAGATGTTCGATGTTCTCACTGATTCATGAAATAAACAAAGATCATCATATGCAGCAAAGGCTTGTTCTGGCAAATGTGCAGATGAATGAACGTGGTAATTACGCACGTCTGTATGTATGATATATGTGTATGAATATATCAACCTGGTGCCCTGGACAATAAAAAGCGATAAAATGGTGTGGGTTCCACCGCGTAAAATTGGTGTGCCGGCCTCAGAAAGCAGACAAGCGGATTCCACGGTATGAGGTTGGTGCGACTCCGTAAGAAATTGGAATCATAATGTTATTGTTGGACCAGCACCACTGTAGTTCCAGACAAACATGCGAAATAGCAAACGACTTTTCACGACCGATGCAACTGTATGCGATTGTATGTGTCACTCTAATCTACGCCTTTGTATGTCTACTCGTTTGCACGTGACTTCCATCTTTTCTCTTCCGAGTCCTTTCTCAATCAATTAGACATCCCCTGTGATCCGACGTAGGATCCTTGTCTCTGTCAGTACGATCATGACGTGATTGCATATTAGTCATCATTATCGGCTCCTCCTCAGCGATGATAATTCTTTAAAAAAAAAGTAAAACGAGAAAACCAATGCTTTGAACAATTCTTCTTTCGACGGTTTACAGTATTGCGGTATTGAAGCAATGCAGGCGTATAATCAAGTTTAAGTATTCTCTAAATACAGTAGCTACATCTTTAGCAAGAAGACTTTCATCAATAGAGAAGTTTTTCCATCAACGTTTCTAAAAAAATGAGGGTGAGAAGGGACGTTAGAAGGAGCGATTCTAAATCTAATGCTGAAATAGATAGAAAGTGCGCTTACTTTGTCGATCACTAAATGCGAGCGAAGCGAGCACCACAAGAAGTCTGAAAGTGCGGAAATTCAGGATGGTCTATTTATGAGGAATACCAATCGCAGACCGATAGAAGTTCATCGATAGGTCTCTAGTGGAAATCCAGGTAGGATGAGACAGGGATGAAGAGAGGTTGGCAAGTGGATCATTCACAAATAGAAATAAGAAAGCATCTGATTCTGCTTCTCTTAGTGAATCATTAGATCCTTCGCAAAAAAAGAGACACAATCTGGACGATGACATTTTTTTATGATGGAAGGAAAAAACCAGGCATGAAAAAGAGAATTACCCGACAGTATGAAAGAAAACCACACTCGTTTTTCAAAGACTAGAGATAAATTTTTTAATCAAAAAGGAGAAAAGTTGTAGAAAGAAGTAGTATGAAGATGTTGTGCTGAGTGACATTAAATTTAGTTTAAAGTTTAGTTTAAGTTAAAAAAAATTGGTTATTAGCGCGTTTAGTTGCGAAAGTTCAAAGTAAAGAATATTTCTTTTTAGAATATTAAATTTCGAAATTACAAAAATTTGTGCGTGTAGCTCTTCTCCAAGCACTCATATGGACTTTTTCTGCAGGAAAGCAGTGAAACTTTCGTTGCACTACTGATCAATGGCCAAACCATGAATCACTGTGTACGAAAAATCGGAAAAAACTTTACGTCATCCACAGAACATGTGACAACAAGAAATTTTCTGGTGATTACAGAACAAACAAGAGATCTTTTTTTCTTGTGTTCGTTCTGTGTTCACTGCAAATTTTAATTTCTAATCTTAATTTTTATTTCAAAGCAAAATTTGGAAGAGCGTCTCCTCAAGAACAGCGCCTAGCACTATAAGGTGACGTTGATTTTTCGAGGTAGTATAGCATCGTTTTCGAGTGAGTTACTGTTATTTGTTACAAGGACTTTTGAAAAGATTCTGAAAAGGGACGAAGGGGAATTTTCTAATATCCCTGGGCTTCATGTTTAGCCATATTGGCTTTACTGTCCTTCACAAGACCTCGGAGAAGTTATATAGGCAAGTATGGACAACCATGGATGTGGAACGAAGCGACCGGAATTAAAGGCATCACCCCACGAATCTGAGGTGGTGCAGATTTCAGGTGGAGTATTCGTATACAGGATGGGAGACTACGGAGAGGGGGTGATTCCGTCCATTTCTTCCTAATTGCCGTAAGAAACGGTCCGGAAGATACGGCTTCATTCGTTTTGGCGCACCATTTTGTACAAGAGGTTCGATTGGAGCGCGCCAGTCTTCTGCGGCGCCGCATCTTCCGGGCCGTTTTTTACGGCAATTAGCAAGAAATGGACGGAATCACCTCCCTCTCCGTAGTCTCTCATCCCGTATACGAATACTCCACCTGAAATCTGCACCATCTCAGATTCGTGGGGTGATGCCTTTAAAGGACCCACTGAATAGAGCGGACCAAATGATTTAGCCGACCTATCGAAAGTCATCAGTCTAATTCACTAAATTTTCCCCCATACTGCATTGTGACATTATTTATTTTCATTTCGCATTTGTTATGTATTATCACTCATTGCAAAACCTAACTATACAGATGAATCTCACCATTCATATTCTAGCCGCATATTTAGAAAGATGTGAGGAAACTGTAACTATTCGCGAATTTTTTTTTTACTTTATTTTCTAGGAATATCCAAAAGAAACATAGGTCATAGGTAAACTGCAATGTTCAAACAGTCCATTCTACTCTCTCAAAATTTCCTACAGTACTCTTTGAGGATACTTTAGTGTGCACTTTAACGACAGAAAAAAACGACAATATCAAACTAATACGCTCCCTTCGGACCACTATGTGGTGTATGTAAATTAATTTCGGAGCGAGATTATGGTAATGGTATAGCCTATGAACTCATCGTAAATACAACATATAATCGGAAAAAATTGATTACTGAACCTGACATGAGAAGAACTTACCAGATAAAAAATCAAGAAAAAAAACAAAGTTAAGATAAATGAATTTAGCCTTTTTAAAGTGAACGACGTGCACTTTGGGCGTTAGAGCTGCAAACTCTCGGCATTTTTCGGAAGTAAAAGAAGTTTGTTTGTAGAGAATAGAAACAATCAGTGGCTGCAACGCACTGAAAGGTGCGAGCGATGAAGACGAAGAAACAAAAGAACAAGTACAAAAGAACAAAAAGAACAACAAATGAGCAATGAATACACTTTTTCGAAGACATTTATCGGTCATTATGTGAACAAAAAGTAATGGAGAGAACTCGCATCGAGTCAGCCGCGCAATACGCCTGTGTGCAGTGAAATATTTTGTGCGAATGTTAGGTACGGAGGATTTTGATGAATCGTTGGGGCTCCGCCCAGTTATTTCACACGAGGATGGAAAGTCATATGACAGAACTCAAAACAGCAGAAGTGTTATGTACTGTATGAAGATCCGAGCTATGTGCCTAACAGCTGCTTTTCAGACCATCCGAACTCATCCAAACATCATACCTACCTTCAATTGATGAGCGCACAAGATGAAAAGATTATCGTCCAAACAAGAAAACGCGTCATTATTTGTTTAACCCGAAACAATTGCGCAATCACGGTGCGGATATGTAACAACTCTTCTGTTTGATGAACCCAGACGGTATATGCTGAAGTTCCCAGTCTTTGGTCTACAATGATCTGATTGGCGATCTGATCACATGAAAGTCATAAAATCGGGTAAGGACGCCCTAACCCCAATGCTGCTGCGTAAGCTGCTGCACCAGAGGCTGGATATAGCGGTTGCGATCGAGGTGAGACCCTCATTGCATCTTTTGTTGCAATCCGCACATGAGTAAAGCTCTACCTCGATCGCAGCCGCTAGACCCATCGTACTGCTTCAGGTCTGGCTGCTTACGGAACCGCACAAAGACATTTGTATACTGTAGTAACTTTTCCTACTGAGGGTTCTTCTGGAAAGTCCTGGAGGTATGTTTGGTAGCGACATGAGAAATTACGGTAAGCTCAGCTTTTGGGTCAACTCCATTGTAACCATAGTCAGCACCGAGCATACAGTGCGTGCGCAACGCGTGTGCCGAATGCTACGAACGCTCTTTTCCCGCTTGACCTAGCATTCCTCATCCCTTTATCTCTCCTCTGCCATCTTCTTCTATCGATGAGCTGGTACTGCTGCCTGACGAGGTTCACCGTGTCTTCGCCGAGGTGTGTCGTCCTTGAGTACACCCTTACCCAAACCTCCTCGATCTAGAGCTCACACAAAATCAACCCATACGTCACTTTTCCATATTCTGCAGGATTTGGTGTTTTACGTGATTTAGGTATCGATAGCCGAGTTGCTCGCAGTTCAGCGTGACGAAACGGAGAGATCTTACCCAAGTTTCCATACCGCCTCTAGGTTATTTTGGGTTGGGCTTTAGCAAGGTGCTGGACAACAGCATCCTTCTGCAATATCTTAATAACTTCCCCCATATGGGACGGGTGTACCGCAGTCGGTAAAAGTTTCCGCTCTCTGCACCACCGATAGGAGCTTCGAATCCGCATTAGCGCTCAGCAAGTCTCTCATCATGTCGAGGCGGATAAATTGGTACCAGAGTTGTCTGGAGGATAAAAACAATAACTTGGCACAGCTAGTCCCCGCAAGTCATTGTATAGGCTAGATACACCGTAAACCTCAAACGATTCTGAATTGAAGTGAACGTGCTGGAGCATCAAAAGCGAATTGATTAACACCAGACACCTTATCCACTTTGAACCGAACAAGCTAAATAGGTTCTATGGGTCCATCACCATAGTGGGTCTCATTTGCCTGATTGTATTCATTTCAAGCAAGGTCATCGCGAGAATGTAGCAATCAGACTCCTATAGGCGACCCCCTCGGCCATAATTGTAGATGACTGGCGCTTAATCGATTTAACACATTTGACGCTGACTATATCAGAACTGTTTCCATTGCTTTTTTCTCCCTACCCATAACGCAGCAGAAACGCCGCGTTACGAAGATACGCCCGGAGTTGCACGCGAGCAAATGGAACCCGCACCGCGAGACAGGTAACGCCTACAATGTTGTCCCAAAATCTCTTGACCATATGTAAGATATGCAAATTTATTTAAAAAAAAGAAAACCAATTGAAATCTGGGAAAAGGTGATCAAGAACGAGCTCCAGTTCGGCCGAGAATACCGAGAAAGTACGACCGTTCCTGATAGAAGATGCATTGTTTTAAGAGCAGTCGAAACAATCCAACTGTAGAGAACAGTTTCAAGCGGAAACAAAGACCTAGCTTGAAAGAAGAACGAAGGCATGAAGTTTGAAATAAAAGAATTACCATAGAGCGCTTTATAGATTCTATAACATCAAAAATCGATGGGAAGAATTTAGAATTCTTCACATAAATCTACGCCAGAAAGCAATAAAAGAATCGAGCAGAACAAGGAGAATCTTCATGTTCTTCAATTACAATTTCTTATATTATATTTTATTCTATACTATTATTATATATTATTCTATATTTTATTATTTTATTCCATATAATTATATATTGTTCTACATTATATTATTTTATTCTATATTCTATTCTATTTATTCTTCAATTTCATGAATTACATTAAGTGGGAAATCAGATCAGAGTTTAGCCCTATTAACAAGATAATCCATCAATAGGCGAAAAATGCAACCCTGCAACGTTTGGAAATAGATTCCTCTTGACATATTTCTCCCAAAAAGAAGCCCACACAACATTAATTCGGATAAAGGCTATTTCTCTAAGGCGAGCGGGCACTAAAAGTCAGTAAGCATGGAGAATACCACTGAATGCATAAACGAATAGAAAAAATTCAGCAATGATGAATTTCTTTTCAAGTTTTTGGGTATTAAACTTATCTTTGATGTGCATTGATTTGCTTATAGAGTAAAAAACAAAAAACGTGCAAGAAGCGAACGAAATGAAACTTCTTTCAAACGAATGCATGCTTCTAACTAAAGAGGCAGAGCGCATTGGTTTCAATCCTTGCTAAAAAGCATGGAATATTGTCCTCTTCATTTTTTGTATATTTTTAATCATTTCCAAAGAGCCTACAAAAACTTTCTTGAATCAGTTGGAACGACAAGACGATTTCGAATTCAAGGACCTCTTCTTCTTGGAATTATTAGCCGTTATTTTTAATCTTTCAGCCTTCTTCGGTGAAAAAGAGCTGATTACTACTGTTTCCTCTTAATCTATTTCGATGGATGGGATGAAACAATCAAGACGAAAAACACCACGAAGGTGGAGGTTTGTTGTCTCAGGCTCATATTTTTGTCTAAATTTGAAAAAAAGAAAAATTATTTGTGACTAGTCGGAAACAGCTGCCACATAAGCATCCTCATTTGTTCAAACCAGGTAACTCAAAGAAGAGAAGAGGATACGAACGCTGGAAAATTTATCAAAACGAAGGGATGGCGGAAGATTGAGGCTCACTCTTTTCACACAACAATTCATAATATTTTACAGCACTTACTGCAGCAGAGATCACCCGAGGGATGAGGAAACTGCACCCAATTTTATGCAAGAATATCTGGAAATTTCTATTCCATTATCAATTGAGTAAATATGTCCAGTCAAAAGTTTGTACATTTCTGCACACTACATTCTCTACAATTTTGTGATTTTGATCATTTAACCATTTTGTCTGCTTAATAATAGAGACAAAACAAAGCGATGAGGACGAGTTTGTTGCACGAGCGGAAGTGCAAATATAATTTGCGATTTTCGAGGTCAACCCACAGGTAGGACTGGCTTTCGAACAATTGCGCACGAGAGGCTGATAACTCAGTTAAGGACTAAAGGTCACAAAGCTTTTGTGTGTCGAGCAATCGGAACAACGTTTAGTCATGCGAGTGATGTGTGGAAACGCATTAAAAGTGCCCTCAAATTTAACAAATTGATGGCTCAGTAAGTGACGAGAAACATGAACGTAGTCCTTGAAACCGGTTTTTAACAAGGACACCCGTTTTCGACTATTATGATGTACATAAATCATGGTAGTTGATACGAGGACGAGAATTTCGTAATAAAAAAAGCTCGGCGGTTGTGTACGAATTAACAAAGCTACACAAATTTAGCTAATAGATGAAAAATGTTATCGATACTTTCCTATAACAAAACACAGCGTTCCTAGGTCAGTGCTGGGATGTATCAGAGAAACGGGAACAAAACGTACATTTATTTCAGTGAGTAAAGTAAGGACACTAGAAACACTCATGAAACCAAGCGATTTTCTGCACCAAGAAAGAATCCACTCCAAAATTTTACAATTAGGCAAATTATGCGTCACTTTAAACACAAACCTTAAAAATATGTGTTTTCATCGGACGTACCGAAACATCCAACACATTCGTCCTTGGAGGGAAAAATGCGATGGAAATGAAAATGTCGGCGACTTCTTTTTTTGAACCATGCTAACCAATGCGATTTATTTCATTCTTTGGTTCAAACTCGTTGCAATGGTCCGCCTGTGTCGTTGAACTGAGCTCGTACCAAAGAAAGAAAAAACGGGTCTCGTGACTGAATTTTTTCTTGGCGAACATATTCTATGGGTCGATGAAAGTGCTGAAAATGTGTTCTGAAACTTTTAATCATGTGAAAGTTCTACTGGAGAAGAAGATATTATCTACGCACTCATAATACCACCATAACACCCAAATAGATTATTACAAATTACATACAAGCTTTTTTGGTTCCTACGAGCTGCACGCAATTTTCGTCTTCTGTAGTGTTCCTGAAATTTTCCTCTCGAAGAGATAACTTTCATCCAACATTCCGTGAATGTTAACACTTTTCAAGTATTCTTTCTTGCAACTATAATTTTAGCCATTGTCGTATATGCTGCATTTACCATAAAATTCCCCTTCAACCGTCCTAAGAGAAGGACCTGACAACCTTCAAAGAATGTGCAGAAGAAACGTAGTTTTCGCCCTGCAAAATGTGAATGGAACAAAAGTCAGTTCTGTGTTTCCTTTCTTCTATGAATGCGCACTTAGTAAAGCATTAAAATAAACCTATAAAAAGAATAAAGTCTTTCTACACCAGGATTTTATTTGGGAAAAGCTCAGTCGAGCAACCACGAACCAACAAATCGTAAATGATAATGGAGGTTATCAAAAACTCCACGAAATTGGAGCTAAATCTGAAATTATCTGAACCTGAACATATAGATGATAAGATTTTGCAAATGTGAGCCTTTAACCTTCACCGAAATATGAATATGAATGTTCTCAGGCAACGTATTACCACGATGGGAAAGATTTCTGATGGGAAAGGTGCTGAGGTGAATGTGTCTTGCCATGCTGCCAAAGCTATGTACAGTAGTCCGCAGATGCGGCATCTAAACTTACTCTTCATGGTGTCTTACAAACAATCCACGCGGATTTCTGAAATCAGAAGTAACCAGCACATATATTTCCCACGGATTTCGTGCATGAGTAACTTGAATGTAACATTCTATGCAAGCCACCGTGCCAGTAGCTTGTTTACTTTAACACCGTTTCAAACAGAAGAGAATCTTGTGATTTATATTCAAGTTATGGACTGGCATGCAAATAGCAAGAAAAACGTCTAAGCTCATAACACCACTGACTCTTCAAGACTGTTATTATTTCTTTGTTTACTTACTTACTTATTGGCTGTGAAATTAACAGAAAAAAAAACGAAAAAGGACGGAACAACTGTTTTCACATGCCTAGTTATATCATTATTGCACTTAAAATATTAAACGTAAGAATGCGAAGTTCAAAATCCCGCGAAAGGACAAATATTACCGGGGAAATGGAACACAAAAAACGTTCTACGCAAAAGCAACTTATAGAGCAAATCTAGCAAAGTGAATCGAAGAGGGCAACAACGAATTTATTCGTTTGAAAGCAGAGAAAAAAGTACAAAATATTAATTGAAAAATTAGGAAAATAAAATACAAAATTTTGAAAAATATTTTGATCGAGTTAAATCCAGTTCGATGGTAAATAACCTGGCTACTTTGCGGAGTTCCTCTAATTATAGGTGATCTACTGCAAAACAAAACCAACTCTAGCTTTGGTTCTAAGATTAATTAATTGCGCTCGAAAAATCATCGAAATAATGAAAATTAATTTTAAAAAAATCAGTGATTGTCGTGCCAAGCAACCTATCCGCATGTTCCTCACTCAGAACCCCGCTGTAGGTTGAAGAAGCACCGAAATGATCATCAATTTTTTTACATCTGTTCTATTGGGTGTTGTCATCAACGGATAATAGAAAAAAAAACCTTGAAAATCAGGAAACTCTAAAAATTCAGGGGCTAATTTAGGTCTTGTTTTTGGAATAAAATACGACACGACAGTTTAAGAAATATCGCATGTTTTTGCTGCGCAAGTTTATCAAACGGTGATGTTTAATATTTTTGAGTTACAACAACGTAGCAGTCAGAAAATCTCTGATGCCTTTTTTTGCTTTCATTTTAAAACTGAAAAATGGATCTTTCTGCATACTATTCTCACAGACTGACGTCGAACATATCATACATAGGAACACTGGGTGGTTTATTTCTCAAAGGTTTCGCAGAAACCGGATTCCCTTAGCATGGCGATTGTAATGATTTGAAAGAGTTTTCGGCAAGTGAGTAAAGAACCAGCTTTAAAGAGAGTCGAGACCTGAGACCCGCAATCAAAAAGCCATCGATCTTGCTAAAATGTGGTTTTTCCAAACATCGGTACGGTTCGCAGCAGTCGACGCACTTTTCAGAGTGTTAGCGCCGATTCTACGGGAAATTTCTCAGTTAATTGGAATTGGTTTTCATGCTGGACTTCTGCATCAAAGTCTTTATAATATACAATTAGTTCAAGAAATAGTTGCACAAACCTTCTTATACTCAAGACAGATCTTACACTGTAGATGTACACAAACTTCTACGAATCATGTAACTGGTAAATTGTCATCGGTTTCAATACAAGCAAAAAAAGGCAAAAGGACGTCTTGACCGACTAGAGATCACAGACGAAGACAATTATTCTCGTTCTTATGTTCCTTATGTTTCCTATGTTTTTCTTGTTCTTACACCAGTTATGAAGGAGAAACCATAAACTGACGCCAACGTCCACCCATCTGACCCTTCAAATTTTTGAGATCGACTCAGCCAACTCGCATCTAAGAATAAAAAGAGGGTGTTTTTTGAACACCTTAATTGGTTTTTTGTCATTGGTTAGACACACTATGATTGGTTGAATTTATGAATAAATTAATACAGATAATCAAAGGGTGGCGAGGGTGTAGCGCGGTCGGTGAAAAGTTCCGATGTGACTGCACGATCGGCGGTTGGTTGGAAACCACTCTGGTGCCAACTGAGCCTCCCATTTCTCCGGGATCGATAAATTGGTACTAGATGCGTGTGACGATAGAAACACTGATTCGACGCATCGGCTAGCCACTGCTAGTCATTGTAAGCCTTTGTGCGAGTTCATAAACCCCAAACGATTGTGAAATGTGGTCGAGGAGCAATCTCTATGAGGATTGAGTAAGTCACTTTATCCTTTACCCTTTAAAAAAAGGGTAAAGCATGCAGAAAAATAATTGGAATGCCCAAGCAAAATGGAAAAAACGGATAGCTTTCTGCGGGTAGAATTGAACAAAAAAGAAATTTAGGTAGAAAACTGCGTTATAACTAACTTTCACCTGCAGCCTTCGTGATCTGAATGACTGTCATTGTGAAAGGCGGCACATCGCGAAACTGATGGTATTACGATCTCTCCACGAATAGAGAGGGTTTAGGACTTAGATCATCAGTATGGTCGCGTTCACCTTCAATTCTTCATATATGTCTAGAAAAATGTGTGAAAAGGCTTTATAGCAGTTACTACGAAGCGCCTAACAACGGGCCACGTATACAACACCACGCATGCGCACCAGCTCTGCAAGCGAGCGGACAACAAATGACTGGTAACGCTACCTCTTTGGCTCTCTACCAGAAACGGCGCGTATGTTTCCTCTCGCAAACAAAGGATGTTGTTGGGTGACTAATATGGAGATCAGGTGCGACAAGACTGCTTCTTTTTCTGGATAACCATTGGGAGCTGATCGGGGTCATACTCGTGATATACACCCCTAATCCAATTTATTTGTGCAGAGATCCCAACAAATTCAATCTCAAGATGTACTGCCTTAAATGCTGGATTTGCAGCCATTAACAAGGTCCTGCAGGATTGCTTCTAATAATATCTAATAGAGATAAAGTTTGTGCAATGAGAAGAACAGCGAGGACAAATTCTACTTGTTATTTGTGGGTTCGCGTCCTTATGTACTCGTTTCCAAAAAGACGTTCATCTTACGAGTACAAGTATGTACTAGTCGAGAATCTCAAAACCGGCCCACTAACGTTGCCCTCAGTTTCCGAACAACAATTTGCACCATACGCCAAAGCTGCACTCTTTTCTTTTCATCACAATGACGAATCTATTCGCTTAGGACCTTTTTTACGAAGAGCATGTAATAAAAATAGCCTAACGAGTGTTCGCCGCCGAGAATTCCACGCATACTTGGGGTGGAATGGACCGAAGAAGGAAAGTAAATGGATGCCGTAGTTTCTAAGAGGCCTGGCTTTAACGCGCTAGCCATGAATTTCGGAGCAAACTATAACAAAAATCTTGTAAATGAATTTTCACACTCAAAGGTATGCATAGAAGTTTTCAGAGTTTGAAATCCAGTAATAAAACAGAAGTATGGAAAGGATATTACAGTGGAAATGTGTATTCTTGACCTCTCAATAATTCCGCGTTTCCTTAATAACCCTACTTTATTATAAATTCACCTCGTCCATTCTTCGACAGCGCTACTTTTCTGCAAAAGAGACGGTGAGGAAGTGCTTGAACCAATTCCAGATTCCAAATTGCATTTTCTGATAAGTAATAAATAAAAACGTTTTTATTTTACTACAATACAACGATAAGGATTGTTTCAATGAGAGCTTGATTTAGTTATTACTAACCAGCTGCATTCCTGTAAAACTAAGAACTCAGAGGCGGAAAGTGGACTCTAATCGTCCACAAGTTATTTCACCTTGAAATTCTTCACATTGTGAGCAGCACAATATGATAATCAACAACGAAATAGATTCTAAAGTAATCAAAATTTTGATCAAAGCGCTACTACTATTAACATAATTCCAAACACTACGGTTACAGTGTAATGAAGAATTTATTTCTACTTTATCTTATGCCAGAAAGTTACAGCATGGTATCGGGACTGTTTTATCGCATCATGTGTAGGTCGAGTGGCGACGACTACTTAGTGAAACCAGACGCCCATTTCTCCTGAATTCTGTATTGGTATTGCATGTATTCGGATAGAAGACTGTCTAGATGTTCTCGTGAAATCAAAACCCTGCATTATTTTAGTTGTTCACCGCTAAGTAATTCATGGAAACTCCAAAGTACAGGTTGAGGTTACGATCTTGTCGAGTCTAAGATCATAGTCCGTAGAACACTAAGCCTGTATTCTATCACCACCCAATGTCCAAAAATGAAAAGAAATGATGCGAACATTGCGATTGCATACGAACAACCCCCCTATCATCGAGTCCCTTCTGCGGATTTTGATCTATGGTGTGCGCCGCTACGGTGTCTTGTAAGAGCAGTTGTGAGTTAAATTTGTGGTACGAGGTTGTTTCCTACGTTACGTTTTACCATGTATGACGGTTGTTTACGTTGTTCAATTACGTACGCAAACTTTAACCTACGTTCAAGCTTTTTCAGCCTCGAAGACGATAGCATGAAATGTCAGAAGGTAATATGAACGCCAGTCTTCGCCAGGGAATCCGTGCTTTGCAATTTCTCCAGCTGGGATTGCTAGGGAGAGTGGGAAAAAACGAAAGTATTGAAGAGATGAAAAAGCAAAGGGGGAGGAGAGCGCAGTCACTTTGATGAGAAGCACAAGGATGATGCCAAATAATGTAGGTGGGTGGTGCAGCGCGGTATAGTCCTATCGTTATTGAACATCTAAGGGACATCACTGACGGAAGTTAGATTTTTACATTCGGTATTAGGGTGTTCAATGAGAACATTCCTTATGCAACAGTGATGAATTTTCTTATCCATACTCAAAAACGCGACTTCGATGACCTACTCAACAAAAAAAGGACAACCGCAGCTACATATGTAGAGAGACAAAATTAGTGCAAGGAAGGCTTCACGTTTTGATTGATAGAGACTCCCACTGTAAATTCTATGAAGTACAATTTCGCACGACTGCAGAGGAATCTGTCTATAATTCTGCAAAATATGGTGTTTCTAAGTTTCCTTAATTTTTTTGAAACCCAATTGAGAAAATGCTCAACTTTTCCTCCTCTTTTTGAACTTTCTCAGTCAGCTTTTGAAAGAACCAGATCATCTACAGAGATCAAAATTTGCACCCAAGCACACCCCCTGATGCTTTATCACAGTATGACAGCGAATTTTTCAACCGCACTACCGTAATCTCGCAACAAGAAAAAACACAAAAATTAGGGGTTTCTGCTGCCTCTCAAAATATGGATGGTTTCGAACAAAATCCTGTAACACAGCTCGCACTTTAAAGAAACCAATTTGGTTGGGAAAAAAACCATAGAGGAGAACTTTTGCTATGAGATTTCACTTTTACTTTCTCCAAATTTTTCTTTGTTTGCCCAGAAGTTAGTTGAGAAGAACTTGAGAAATTTGCTGAGATTTTCAACTTCTTCTCAACTAACTTTCAAAAAACCAGGGTCCCCAGAAGAAGATAATTCGACGGTTTTATAACACAAACCTTCTTCTGCAAAACGCAACCTTGCAGGTCTTTCTGAGTTTTTTTGCCACCAAGTTATAAATGTTTACTTCAGCGTGACAAAATCCGACAAGTACAGCAGTCGTTTCCAATCGGGAACCAGCGCATATCGGAAAATCTCCTCCAAATCGTTGGTAATGGTGAATGTATTTTACAAAAATTACCAATGAGTTACACTTCTCAATATTTTTTCTCTATTTTGCAGAATTTAGGATCTTCCTAAATCAAAATCAGGAATGAAGATCAACGTCTTCAGTGTCCGTAATTAGTGTCATAAGAGAAAAATTGTGTAGCCGAATACACACTGAGAACTTCTTTATGTTTTTGTCTTATATGCGCAAATATGAGGTGACACACTTCTAATCCTTGCAGTGAGCTATCTGTGGCGTCTATATTATAATATATTTCTACTTTACTTATAACACTATATATCTACTTTTATGCTGTTAACAATAATATTACTAATAATATTAAAACCATAAATATTGATGTATTTTATTAATAACATTAATTTTAGGTCTATTTATTGTATTGCACTACTCTATTTTAATTTGTCTATTTGGCGTCTTATCGAATTATAGGAACAATTAGAACGCTAAATAAACGAATTAAAATGAAATAATACAATATGATATAATCACTTAGATTTGTTTTTTTAGCGTCTTATTTGTTCCTATAATTCTATTATTATAAGTAATTTTAGATTACTAACGGTGCGGCTATACCAGAAAGAATGATATGAGGCAGTCGTTTTCTGTAGGGTCTTCTAGAGGGGTTCGCTTTCAGGGTGATTGTTTCCTAAATACCCGCTTGACCTTGTTATAAACATGAATAAGCTCTCTCCACTTGCTCTTCAATCCAATACTTCGATGACAAAAATCCATGACATGCGCAGAGGTCTTACAACAATAAACTACCTTTAATTGTGTTAAAGAGGTCTCGACATGCTTAAGTATTCCGCCAGATCTGCGATGAGCACGTGACCACTGTCCATTTAATCTTTTCTGACAGTTTTTTCTGACAATATGTACGATACGGTTCCTCTTCTAACAACAAGACACAAGGCGGGAATTAAAAAATTTCTCTTTGAAAATTTACTCTGAATGGATTGCATCAAATACAATAGATTACATTCGATGATGAGGAGAAATTCGTCGAAATTTCTGTCGAAAGAAACGATTTGTCGTCTGCTCAATACAGTTAGAAAAAACTTCTGCTTCAGCGCAATCATGTCAAAGATTCGTAGTCGACTATAACAGTTTTTACCACTTTTCTTTTCCAGTTTTGCAAGTAAACGATGCTAAGGAAGAATATGTACACGAGAAAGGAATGCTGTTACTCGCTCAACTTGTAAAAGCCAAAGTTTGTACAAGTCGAGCCTAACGTAAAAACTGAACTATAATTGTTCCATGAATAATCAGTTCGTTAAGCACACAAAACGTGTGCTGTTATCAACTAGAAACATTCTTTGATGATGTCAGATATCCGTTACCTTACTCCAAAACATGTTTGTGCCATAAAAATTGCATTTTGGAATAATATTTGATTCGGAGAACCGGAACACATACACAAATCTTTTCTGCAGTGCTAGAATAGCAAATAAAATTATAGTTATTCCCACCGTACCTCAACAGTAGAAAAGCATAAAACGATGATAATATAAATCCGGTTCAAATAAGTAGAACATCACAACGACAGTCACGGTATTGTATCAGGCCCATAAATACCCATACTATTATTGATTCAGCGGTCCCTTTCTAGTCGCTTATCTGCACTATAAATCTGGATAATTGCTCCTGCAAAAAACACACTCGAATAAAAATGGAGCAATGAACGAGCAACGGATAATCCGCTTATCTGTGTTCAGCGAGGAAAAATTTTGAAAACTACACCTCATGCAAAAAAAAAGAAAACTGTTTTGATATTAATGATAAACAATGGCTAAGGCAACTGAGTGGCTAGAGGATAGTGAAAAATAACAATGACAGGTTAAAGTGCAGGTTTAAGTTGATAAAGGTGCCCAGGGCAGCTCCAAAATAACCGTGACCGGATAATATTCAATGTACTACTTTCAATTTCAGATCACTTTAACATCAAATGTCAATGTTAACCGATCGAAACGTTGTTAGAAAAATTTCTAAATGCACCTCTGCACACTTATTTTATTTTATTTTATATATTTTAATTAATATATTCTGTTTCCATTTTCTTTTTTGAAATTTTGGACAGACTTAAAAAAGAAAGAAAAATTGTAGATGAGTAAGGGATACCACAAGCATGGAATCCTATAAAATAATGTATAGGGCAGTAAAGGCATACAGGTGTAGCTAACAGATTGCGCGATTGTCAAATCGCATGTTACTTATTAACCGCACGCACATACACATTAGATCGTTTATGCTCTGGCGGTTAGTTTGATCGTCCTGAAACCGTCAGAAAAAATTTCTTCTAACTGAAGGCAGAGATTAGAACTCATTTGTTCTCTTTTCTGCGAAGAGTTAGAGCTCAAAGGGCATATAGCCGATGATTTCACATCAACATTGTGTTCGGAAGGCGAAAGAAACCCGCAAGCTGGCGATATTGAATAAAAAGCACCAGCTAACCTGCTACAGAACTCAATGAGGAACGTGATCTTCAGCGATCGAGTATACCTGCCAGTGAGTGCTGCAAATGCTTGCACTACACGGTAACATCCCCTTTTCTTGAAAGAACAAACACATTTATGCTAACTTTTGTGTTTCAAAAGTCATAAAGAATTCAAAATTATGCGGTGAGGTTTAGTTTTGTTTCTTTCAGTTTCTTTTCCTCAATAATTGAAGTTGAGTTGACAGAAAATGTCTCGAGTGAAACTAGGAAAACACTAACATCTCTAACATGCAAATTCTGGGACATGATGAATAAGAGATGTTCCGAATAGAATTGCAATGATTTTCATATCTTTTTTTTCAACATGAAAGAAGCTCAATCCAACGGCAAGGGAGCGTAGTTTTCCTACATATTGCGTGTCGCACAGAATGGGAAAACATTTTTTCGATAAATTGGAAATAACATAAAAACGAAAAGGTGGAGGATATGGATTGTTTTCTTAGAAGAAATGGAAGAAATAAGCATAACAACCAACCATCATAGGCTTTTTTTTCAGGTGTCTGGTGCAGTGGAAATAATAAGACGATAAGGAAATGGAGTTTCCATGTGAAATTTTAAGAAGAATATACAGACAGGACCAGTCATCGCTATGTTAGCGTTTCAGCAAAAAACGTGTTCTCTTCATCGTTTTTTATTCATTTGTAACGTATACATTTTTTTAGTTGCAATTTATTGTTTACTCACATTATTGGACTTAAATACATGTCACAGTATGGAATTCATAGTTACGGATCATTTCATTAACCAGAACGGAAATGAACAAATAAAAAACCACCAATACATAGCTCAGATAATCAATTGTTCGTCGTCACAGCTATCGACAACGCCACGTTAAATCTGTTCTCTCGTCTGTTGTATCTCTGTACACCTGATGTGCATGTCATAGACATATGATCCGCTGAATGACAGAGACAATTCCGAACCATCAAGGAAGAAACGTAACTAGTACTAAGAACAGTTCCTCTTAAGAAGAAGAATCAAAGTGCAAGGAAAAAGATAGTCGGACAACTCGCAATAACAATAGTTATTATAATTATAGTGGTAAAATAAGTGGAATATTATAAGATGGGATGATAGAACAATGTTTCTGGTATTCCTTGTCTCATAGAAAACCTTTGCGAAAGACCATAACAAAACCTGTATTAGAACATAAGTTCGAGATATATAAACCTTTATTTCTATACGTTTCAAGTTTAAAGAAGTGTAAATGCTAGGAGTAAATGTCTTAAACATTTAGAAGAAATATTTCTATAGAAGCATATGAAAATTAATAACAAAATCCTTTTTTGCTTATAGTTCTCTAGAGGTCTTATTTGTTTTTTTTTCTTACAGTGTGAAAACTCAGTTAAAGTAAAGGATGAAGGATAAAGTTCCTGGCGTTAATCAATCCGCTTAGGATGAACCACCACGTTCACATCAATACAATAGACTTGCGGTGGCTAGCCGATGTGTCAAGTCAGCGTTTTTATCCTTCCAGACAAGTCTGGTACCAATTTATCGACTCCGGAATGATGAAAGGCTTGGTGAGCACTAAGGAGGATACGAACCTCCGATCGATCGTGCAGAAAGCGGAACCTCTAACCGCTACACTACACCCGCCCTATTTCGCAGAAAAGGGCACTAATATTGATTTTCGTTGATCAGTGAAGGGGAGCGAACACTACAGAAAGTCTGAAGTCCGGTTTTAGCCGAACGCTCAGACGTAGACGGAACGTTTACGTAAAGTTAGAATACCTAATATTTTGTCTATACGAAAAACATGTTATGTTGGATGCGTGATTTGAGGCTGAGCTTGTCTGACATGTCTCATCAGTTTCAATTTCCGTCACCTACAATGTAGTGAAATGGAACAACCTTAAGATGCAAAGATCTTGATAGACGATTTCTTCTGTTTAGTAATATGAAGTCTATGAAAACGTTATTACAATTTGTGACGCTCGATTCTTGAAGCATTGCTTCGCACAGTGGTTATCCTACTGAATTCGATTACAGCAGTCTTAGTTTCAAAAAGCAGCCCAATGATCCAGAAATAGGTTTTGCCTTCTAAAAAACACAACCACATGAGAAAAACTATCTACAGCTAACTACTAAGGACAACAGTACGGCCACAGCATTCTCCTTCGGCTTCGGTAAGAAAAACGCAGTTAGTTGCTTGTGATCTAATCCAAGACCTCCTCATGAGACGCTTCGATTTCTAATGTATTTTCGACGATCAGTTAAATATTTTGGCAAGTACAACCCTAACTAGCTGCTAACTACATCGGAAGTAGGAGGAATAAATTTTTAGGGATGGCTACGGCAACAGTAGCGCTGATATAGTGTTCCCCTTTCATGAGAATTTGTGCGGAGCAATATCATGCGTCAGCAATGCTTATTATCCTACTATGTACACGAATGTAAAAAGTCTGTGCAAAATATGTATGAAATTTTCTTTTATATCATCATCTCTGCCCTACACTTCAGGAATTTAGAGCAGACTTCACAGTCAAACTTTCAGAGACCTTCATTTTGAGAAATACTCACCTACAACATTTTCTTCTATTTTCCAGTTGCTTCATTAACACATGTTTCAAACGTTGTAAACTCAGAGAGGATTTTTTTCCACCCACATTACGTCACTCACACACAACGCAACACCAGAAAACTTGTCCAAAAACCGATTCCAGCCAATCGCCTTCAAATTTCGGTTTTACTATGGAATTAGTGAAGCGGAAGTGCTTATTAAATTACACGAATGTAACAGGAGGCAACTGACATTCCATTCTAAACAAGTGCTCCTTGAACGGTTTTCTTCAGATCACGGTAGATGTTGAGCCACTGCCTTTTTGAATATGCAGAATTTGAATATGAGCTATGCAAAATGATAGGATGAGACTTTGCTCCAAAAAAATCGTGGTAAAGAGTTTAGCGATCTTTTAGAAACACGTAGATGATATGGTATTTGTCACCTCCAGCTCCTAACACTTTATTCCTATAATCTCTTTATATCAAAGCTTTGAAGAATTGAAATTCGAAGAGATTTTTTTTGTTTTGTCTCCACGATCCTAAGCATACGAAATGAGAATTGTTAATAGAAGAGTTGCCTTTGATTAGACACACCTAAACAAACTCGCTAAATTAAGCAACGACAAACTGCAAAATTAAAGAACATTATAGAATCTTCAACAGTTGGAGCCCCTTCAACATAATTTGTTTCTACTAGTAGTACCGGTTTTGTGTAATGTTACATCAAATAAATTAGATAGGGTGATGCCTTCTTTGAGAAGAACACAAATAAGGGTTGGCCTTTTGATACACAGAAACTATGACCCAAAAAATAAATTTATTTAGTTAATTAATGGTTAGAAAATTGGTCACTTAAGGATTATGAGCAAGTGCGAACTTGGTTAATGATATTATCAATGTTAATCAGTCATCTTTTTGGTAACCATGAAAGTCACTTTTTAGTGAGCAGACACACTTTTTCACTTTTTAATATTCAGTCAGGTATTTTTTGTAGATGAGTAATTATTCATATACAAAAAATTTAACTTTGCCTGAAAACACTTGAAGTGGTGCTAGAAATTCTGTCAAGAAACAAAATCTCATGACAAGAATGCAATAACAAGTTTTCGAGAAACAAAAAACACTGCCAAAAGATGATTCAGATTCCTTTTTAACAATATTTCACTCAACATCTGCTCTTCAGTTAGTCCTCAAGAATTCACTGATATTTCGGATGTGGTGTGACTAGAAAAAGATCGTCCATTACGTTATCGTACCGGCATGCATACACTGTGCAATAAATACTGGCACAGCACCGTGACAACGAAGAGAAAACTGTCAGTGTTGATCAATGCTTTTAAATTCTTTCTAGGATTACTTGACAGCGTATTTGAGTAATATGACTACTAAGTACCAACTATACAAACTACGCCAACTCTTTCGTTCTTTCGTCGTTCCGAAGAAGTTTGATATCGAATTTCGATGCCATGAGAACGAGAACTTGCTTCGCCCCAGGCGCTTTCGAACCACCGACGGTCGCGCTAGAATCTCTCACTCAATTACATCGCTAGAATCTTTCACTCACTCACATTCACTTAGCTGTCGATTGATAATTTCCTGCAACCGTGCACCACAACCAAAAAAACCAACCACACCAACTATACAAGAAATCACCTCAGCATTTTTTTTACTGATCCGAAGCATACAAAATTTTTTTTTACTGATCCGAAGCATACAAAATTTGATTTGAATTTGACAACACGGTAAAGAAAAGAAAATAGTAGTAATAAATAGAATAGAAAATAGTATAGTAGAAAATAGTAACCACATAAATCCACGTCATTTCTTTTCTGCTCTGGAATTTATCTCCGCTCAGAGAGCTGCATTTTAAAAGACATCTACTCCTCGTCATGTAATTTATAGAAGTTTAATGTTCTCCCTTTAGAGAAAAGTTTCTTATTCAAATTAGGATATGGTCCCGTAAGCCCACATATACGTACACAATGCTCTTTTGATGCATTCTCTTTTTGAATTTAGATCTCAACATTACTTAACTGATAGCAGAAGACCGTATAACTCATGAAGGAACTTCTATCGGTGAAATAACTTTCGAACAGATTCAAGTCGATGTGTTCTATTCGAAACCTTTTGAGAAAAAGAAGATGAGCAACGATCAAAATTTATTACGCGATCAAGCATTACCGCAGTGAACGGACTGATAAGGTTACAAATTGCTTAATAATTACGATCTCGTTACATCGAACGAAGATGTCAGGCTGGAACAAATCTTTCTTTCTTTAGATTTGTCATTTTATAAAAAGATTGACACTGACACAATTGATGATAGAAGAATTAATTCTCGAATATGAGCGGGTCGAATATCCATGAACAGCGAAAGTGAACTGTGGAATTTGTTAGAGTGCAAAGTTTATTAGTGAAATTCCTGGTTTGATCATCTTGTTCAACCAATCTGATCACTTGGTCAGCTTAAGTTTCTTCTTTCTTCTACCTTTCAAGTTTTTTTGCAACGCTAATTCAACTAAATCATTCTTAGAAAACAAATTGAACTGCCTTCCGGGGGAGACACGGTGGCTTGAGTTAAAGTTCATTCATCGCTTAATAAAACAGTATATCATAAAAGCTAGTGAACATATTGACATATACCGATGGAAAATAAGAGTAACTTGCATATTATTCACATACCTAATGATTTACATTTATAGACTAGAACCAGTTTTGAAAATTGAGCAGAAATAAAAAGTTCTTGGTGGAATGTTGATGCATTAGCACACAGTTATCCAAATGGTTTAAAGTAAATTTAACTGTGTAGAGAAGTTATCAAAGAGTTGCGAGAATCAAATTTCAAGAAGGAATTGTCCGCTTAGCACTTGTAGGTTTCCTTTTCATGCTGAAAATACTGTGTACATATATTGATTGAGTAAGAGTGGGTTTAATTGAATTTTTATCTTGTCAATTTGTTACCTGTAGATCATCGCCGATCAGATAAAGCAGTCCAACACATTTGCCCGATCTCCTCAAGTAACGAAGAAAATTTTTTTATTTGCTCTCTTTCATTCTCCTGTAGAAAGAGAAAATTTGTGGACTTACAAAAGAAGTAGGGAGAAGCGAAGAAACAATTCTTTAAAAAAAAAAAACTTTCTGGACCTATAATAAAGTATTGCTTCTTTCTTTACAGAATTTGCTAGGACTTAAACAAGCCAAGTCCACAAATATACGAAGTAATCTTTGTTCCTCATTTGTCTCAACAGCGGAATCTTTGTGAAAGTCCTCCGTAAAAATTCAACAATGAGTTCAATAAAAATCCAATGAGAAACGTTCCATGCAAATGAAGAAAGGACAACTTCTTTACAGGTACAGAGGTTCAAAGAGATTTTATAGTCAACAAAGAGTTAGTATCCAATCTTCTTTAGTGAGAATTACCAAGAGAAGTACAAGGGAGAGAGAATCGCGTTTTGCGTGCGAGAAGTTCGTTGAGTAGGTGGTTAAAAGCGCGTCTACATTCCGTGTAAAAACCACTTGGGCGAGTTCTCTTAGAGAAAACAAATGTAATAAGTGTTGACAAATGCACGCATTACAAGCTTCAGGGAGTCTTTAGGTGTATGACCTTTAAAACGTGGGTTAGGTGTATGACCTTTAAATTTAACGACTTTAAAGGTTGGGTGAGCTATGTACCGTTTTGGTTACCCTTTGAAATGTGATGCTTTCTACAAGTGCCCATTGATCGTAATTTTTTATTTTAAAATTAGCAAAATATGTAATAAACTCACATACGCAATAGAATTGATTTTAGTTGGATTTCAATTAAATTGTTTTTGGAGAATTAATTTTTCTAATTTGTTCATATATTCGTAACAGGAATGAATCATCAAAGCGCCAGACACATAAAGATCCTAAAAAAACTTTTCAGAAAAGCAAACAACTCCTATTTCAAGGTCAGAAACGTGTTTATGGTAGACATAGTACCAAAAATGAGCATACATAAAAAAAATTAGTTTTATAGGAGTATTTGACCACAGATACAAGTAATTAGAAGATTTAGTATGTATTCTCAATTTAAGAAGGTTGTTGCAATTCTTTATTATTGACTGACGTTGCGGCGAAATCACCTTCTTCGGAGCCTGAAAAGATGAAATCGAACATGATTTATTCGATCAAATGCCGTGTCTGCTAAACAAACAAAATCCTAAGCCTACCGTCTCTTCTCTTAGTACAAGTGCGAGTGTAAGCCTTACCTTTGGGTCGGAGGATTTCTTACCTCAGCTAAATACCCATAGTGAGGTGACTAGCGCACTCAAATAGCAACCTTAAATATGGGGTGCGCTCTCACTAATATAGGGTCGTTCCTCTTTGCTATAGATCTTTGGGGTCTTGAAATGATTCTAAATCACCTCTAGATGCTTTCGCGCGGCAACATTACTTCTTCAGGCTCTGAAGAAGGCGATTTTGCAGAAAGATTACCCAATAACAAATCATTGAAACAACCTTGCGTCCGGCTCAAATTAAGAACACACACTGAGTCGTCATTACGCCGAATATTATCGAAAAACGTATATGGAGACTTCTACATAATAAGAAAAGATCAGAGTTCCACTTCTAACTGCGAAATCCGAAAGTAGAATTCTTTCAGTTGTTCTGACGTATCACGTTTAAATTGGGACTTTCGTAGCCCAAAAGAACTAAATGGCCGAAATGCCGTTCTGAAACAAAGATCTTAGTTACATCGTACGAGACACAAGTTAAAAAAACTAAGCTTTAGGCAAATATGTTTCTAAGCCAAGCTGGGAAGCTTCAGAACTGAGCTGTGCAAGCGCACGACGCGTCAGTGAAAGCGCTGTCAGTGGTAAATGGTTCCTCTGAACTTCTGCTCATGATATTATATCGCTGAAAACCTCCAGCTTCAGCATTAGTTACAAAACTAATTGTCAGCCTGTAAATGTGATGTAATTCTGAAATCTCGCATAAACTAGCACTTACTGAGTTATATACACAGAGGGTGGAAGGGATGTTGACTTTTATGCATTGAACCTACATCTGCTCCGGTGTTCTCAGGTACCCGAACACCCAACTTAAGACTTAAGCTTGAAAGTGTGCAGTCAACTACCGCTACTCTTCGGCAAATTCCATAGTTTGATAAGTACTAGATGCGTGATTCTGAATAACATGCCAGGCTGAAATGAAGAGTACCTACAAGATTGGACTACAAACACATCTTGAAGGTTTCGTAGACTCCAAGAAGTATAATGACAATTAACTAGCATACCGAAAAGAGGTAATAATAGACAATATCAGATAAATAACACTTCTTTTCGTTAAAAGAAAACAATACGCACCAGCAACGGTGTACAGTTACATTTTCCTCTGTATGCGCATCGTTATGAACAAAGCAATGAATAGAGACTAGTAATGCATATGAAAGTATTTAATGAGGTCATAGCAGCGAGAAAAACCCGGTCCTACAGTGATCGACAGCTGGCATCAGGGACACATGCTCACTGGAGGATAAAGGGAAATCGCCGTGCAGTGTTATTCCGCACAAAAGAATATTATTAAGGAATCTGCCTTGAGAATTTTCCTGAACGCCGTCTTTTAGTTCCTACAGCTGAATTCGACCGTGAGATTGAGCTAGAAATCAAAATTGAAAGAAAAAAACAGCTCGAATTAGGAATACGACTTGTATGGAATCGTAAAACTCAACCAATATGTACTGGGACCTATAGAAAACGCCCACGAGAAGCACGTTTTCGCTGGAGAAGGAACGCGTTTGTACTGGCTTTTAAAGGACGATCATAATCGCCATTGTTACACGGACAAACTGAGAAGCCCATAAAGAACGGCTAGCAGTAACGTACACATGCAGCCAGCCGTTACTGTACAGTCAAGGAATATTACTGAAGAATAGTACGAGAATAGTCGCGCTAGCTTCAATTCTACTGCATTATTGGATAGACTCGTTGAATTCAAAAATTTTTTCAAGCACAAACATTCTTCAAAAGGAAAAGGAAAGGAAAAAAAGGAAAATACAATTTTCTTGCATGTTACACACGAAGGCCAGTACTTAGGTTTACAAAATCCAAAAAAGTTCTATGCCAACTTTTTTTCCTTTTCTGGAGATATCAATTCCAAGTAGTTCGACTAATTATTAGGAACATTAAGTCGACCCCTACGAGCTGTCCTTTACTTTCTGTTTGCTAAATCCAAATAGGTTTTGAATCTTCTACGCCCCATTTCGGAGTCTTAAAAGCCCTAAAACAGTTTCTGTTGATTTTGAATCTGACTACAATACAATTGTGATACAAGGGTGAACTTTCAAAAAAAATTCTATAGGACTTTCCCTTGTCCGCATTCCTACTGGAGAGCAATAGCGACAGAACTATAAAAGCAGGAGTGACGAATAAAGTTGTACTGTTAAAAAGAGGTGATGAATATTTATGATGGAGTAGATAGATATTGTTTTTTTAATGACTAGTAGGAATTCTTTGTCTGACTCACTTCAAACTCACTTCAGACGATAGTGTCGGATGAGTCTGGAGATTTTCGTTAGAGTAATGTTTAAACATCATAACAACGTTTCCTAAAAAATCCGAAAGCTCACTGAGTTGATACTGTGTTATCAACAAGTGGACATGTACCGCAGCCTATCACACATCACCTGTGCTCCCGTTGTACATCGATTTGCTCCGCGAGCAGCAGTAATACTTTCATTTGTCCCGATGGCGCGAAAGTGTTGCCCAGTGACATCTTTTCTCGCGAGAGGCTCGAAGAGCGCCGTACTTTTCTTTAAAGGACTTCCTAGAGGTCTGACCATCGAGTCGGCAGTCTTCCTGCGGTGCGTTTGATGTTGCGTGGCATCCAGTCGCTTACAGCTCCGGTCCAACGATTGTCGTTAAAATGTATCACGTGCCCGACCCACCTAATTTTGCTTTCTTTGGCATATGCGACAGCGTCTCGGATCTTCGATCGGTGACGTAGGAGTGAATTTCGAATTACGTCTTCCACTTGCGTAGAGCTGGTTACTCCTAGCAACATTGTTTCAATGCCGCGTTTTAATACGCTGATCGTATTTTCCTTCAGCTTGCAAAATGCTCACGTTTCTGAAGCAGGAAGAACGGTGGTGTTGCATAGGTGAGCACGGAGCCGGATTTTCTTAGTCCTCTTCACTACATCCTCGATGCTCTCGAATGCTCCCGAATCCGCTCGTTTTCTTCTGCCCAGCTCGGAGGTCAGATTGCTTACCATGTTGATTTCGTGACCTATATACACATAGCTGGATCATTCGGATATGTTCGTTCAGTTGAGCGTGAATGGAGCATCAGAAACACATCTATTGCTCATAAACAACATTTTGTCTAGGTTCAGCTGAAGACCGACCTTTTTACACGTTTCCTCAAACTCGGCCAATACTTCGTCTGATTGATGCTTGATGTTATAAGAACGATGTCATCAGCGAGATGAAGATGGTGTAAATGCCTCCCGTCAACATTCACTCCCATGTTATCCCATTCCAATCCTCTCATCGCGTTCTCGAGAGTGGCACTTAATATTTTGGGTGAAATTATGTCACCCTGACGAACCTCTATCATCACGTCGATTATGACATCATTGTAAAATGGGGAAATCTTCGTCGTGAGGTTGCTTCGTGAGTTGCTATGCAACTTGCGAGGTATCTTCATGTATAGAGTATGGAGTGACGCTTTAGTTGTCCAAGGCCTCCGTGACCGCTTCGATCTCAACTGTATCAAAGGCTTCCCTCAAATCGATGAAAGTGAGACACAGTGGCATCTTCTGCTCTCGCGATACTTCTATGAGCTTTGAAACTGCGTGTATGTAGTCGACCGTACTGATCCCTTTTGAAATCCTACTTGCCCGCATGGCTAGATGACAGGCAGTAAGCAGATTGGGCGATAGTTGCCGATGTCTTGTCGGTCTCCATTCTTATACAACAGCACGGTCTTGCTGGTTTTCCATCGGAACCTTGCATTCCGACAGACAATGAGAGAAGGGCCTCGCCAATGTGTTGATGAGGACTGGCGGTAGGTACTTCAGATGTTCAGGCTTGATTTTGTAGAGACAGGGTGAAGTACGATTCTTCACGGACATGATGACATGTCGGACTTCGGAAGGGAGGACCTCTGGAATGACATGTCCATTTTCCCTCAGATGGTGAGGAGGAAAGTGGACGTTGCTGTCGAAGAGATCTGAGTAGAAGTTGTGAATGACTTTTCCATCCTTCTTCTCGATGCTGTAGTTGGCTCATCTGGGATCCGGGGAGCACTCCCTACTGTTTTGGCGAAGTTCCGACGGGAGTGGCGAATGCTTTGCAGCTTCAACCAACACTCCTGCTCTTCTCTCCTTGAGGTCCTCCTATATCGCATCTCTCCAAACCCTTGCGAGCTCGTACGTGAGTTCTTGGTTGCATGCAGCTTGTGCAGCTCCACGCTGATGTATCAGCTTTAGAGTATTCAAAGACAGGCGTCTCTTGCTGGTTTTGAAACTCTTCGCTTTTCTAGTACAGTCGTGAAGATGTTCTACAAATCGTTCATATTCGTCGTCGATGTTGTCCATGACGATATTTTCCCAGAAGCCGACAAACGATGTTCCCACTCGATGATGGCTCTGGAAGTTCGCTTTGAGATCTTCGGGGCTTTTTCTACTCTCAGTGTGAAAGAAAATCTTCCTTGAAGAAGCCGATGATGCGATCCTGTGTAGAACTTTGGTGAAACAGCGACATCCGTGAGGCAAAACCTTTCACTGACGATGATATGGTCAATTTCATTATGATATCTTCAACCGGGTGACTCCCACGTCCAGCGTAGCATGACTTCTGGAATTGCGAGTCCTCATGGGTGGCCTTTGTCGTCATGATTAACTCGGAAAGCCTCTCTGCTTGTTCATTCCATTGAAAGCCGTGGGTTCCGATGTGGTGTTCTCTAGGCGTTCTTTTGGGGCCAAATCACCAAATATGACCTTTTAGAAGGTGTGATCTTTTCTGTGGAACTTCCCCAAGTCTATATAGAAAGCTTCGACTTCTTTTCCTTCGCAGCTCGATGTTGGAGCGTAAGCGATGAAGATAGTCAAAAGCTGACGTTGAACCACATCTTCTCATCGGTAAACGTCCGAATCAGGTTGTAAGTTGTTCGAAAGAGTCGATATTTATTGCCACATTCGTGTTGACGAGGACACCAACTCCACCAGCTCTTCTACTGTCGCATGTTCCTTAGAACAGTTCTTCTCCACTGTCATACCCGGCGTTCAGAGGGTGGCGTCGCCTTGCGTCGGTCAGCCCGGTGAAGAAACTTCCTGGGTTGCATCATCAGATCTTCAATGGCCACATCCGATCCAACTGTAGGTTCGCTATAAGTAGAAATCGTCATCGTAGCCCTTTTCCGTTTCGGTAGCCTACATGGCTCCTGGAACCCCGTCTTTTCTGACGCTACCGTACCAAGCATTCCTCTGGAATCAGGAGACTCGTTTCCATTACTGTGTTTTGCACAAAAATTTAAAACCCGTGGGCAGGTTGCAAGCCTCTAGTCCCATGAGGATTTGGGAGAACTGCGTTCTCTGGGAAAAGACGGGTGGAGCCTATTTGTTGGAGGCAACTTCAAACCGCCTAACTTGATCCTCCCAGCCACTTGATTGCGGGCTTTTGGCGGACCGACGTGCGGGATACAGTAGTGTTATGAGCCAATCCTGGCACAGTAGAAGCAGGGAGTCTACACTCTGAATCCACTTTCGTCTCAGGGCAGATAAGTCCCTATAGTTCGCAATTAACTCCCTATCCGCTACCTGGGGACTCGCCATGTAGCCTTGCGACTAACCTCTCCGTGCTGTGAACTGTGATCTCTCTAATGAGGTCTGTGGACCAAAGCCTATATCAAACCAAATTGCTAATTACACAGTTCATTCTCCAGACTGGTTCCGCATTATGTGAGCAAACGTTAAATCTTATCACTTATCACAATGGAATACGAAATGTAAAAGTTTTATCCATGGACTATGCTCTCGACACTTAATTTTGGTCTTATCTCCCAATATCTTCGTACAAACGAACTCAACTAAGCTACTATGGGAAAGTGCTTTATTCTTTTATTGTTAAAGGAATGCTCGGAGATAATTTTATTTTTATGATCTTCTTTAATTTTTTCGACCTGGCTGCCCTTTGGTCTTCGGTCGCTTTAGTGTTCTTGCAGGCATTTTAACAAGACTCTCAGTTCCTGTATGGTCTCCAGTGATCGTTTTCTCTTTCATATTTATTTGCTGCAAAAAAAGCACAAAAATTAATCCCTCGTTACATTTTTCCCAGAGTAACTTTTTGTATTCCAGAACTCACTTCTTTTCGCCTCTCTCTAACCATATAAACAAAACCAACTAGTGTTATGAAAATAAGCGTAGCACATGTGTAAAGCACCAAAAAGCTGGGAGAGAAGAATGCTGAAAATGGCCACATTTTGCAAATAACACAACACTGACATTGTCAGGTATACTGCAATGCACTTTGCGATTATCACTACGACGTGGTTTAATAGGCTAGACATAGAGTTTATAAAACAAAAAATCTGTTTTTTTTTTTGTAATAGTGTGCTTGCGAGGTTTTTAGATGGAATCTTTTATAACACTACACTAGGACAACACTAATAGGAAGGCATTTACATGAGGGCCACAACGGAAACGATTATGATGTGAAATGCGTTATATTGGCTCACCAAACAGAAATATCGGCAAGGAAGACGTTAGAGGCGTTTTGGATTTCCAAAAGCAACCCTTCAATGAATAATAGGTAATGCGTTTCGGTAACAAATGAGTTCTTGCCACTTGTACCGCTCTGTGACCTATAACTGCCTGTTATTCTGTGTGTGGATCAAATCATCTATATCTTCGTGCATACCAGCCGCACCACATCCGGCGGTACAACACGCAAGACTATTTTCAATGTAGATGGGTTATGTTTTCACTACCTTGAATGATTATTGAAACACTGACAAAGGGTAGTGTGGCAGAGTAGTGTGGCAAGGGTAGTGTGGCACTCGACGGGATAAACGTCGCATTGCTCCAGTCATCCTCTATTTAGGCCCCTCAAGACGGCGAAAAAGCCGAAACGTCAGGCTAAGAAAAGGTTCCATCTGAAAACCTCGCGAACACACTATTACAAAACATAGACATAGTATACCGAGGTTTTAAGACAGGAGAATGTTTGAAGAAAAATCTATTGTTGCTGCGTTGCGGTAGCAATCAGAAAATTCTTGTCAACTTACGGCGTCAAACGTAATTTAGAAGCATGGCCACACTAAACCCAGTTATGTGCGGTTTTTCTTCACTCATCTATATGTAGCAAAAAGACGCTGCAGGCTTTTCATTCATGTGATACAAAATAAAGCTCTCGTGTACGTTGGTGAGAAAGTGCTTAGCATGAACGCCTTAATGTGCATAACACATAACTATGTTCTAGCTGTGTAAAAATGTACCATGGCATGTCAGAAAACGCCGACACACCATTGTTTTATAGAAAAGACCACCTTGAGGGTCTACCTAAAGCCGGACTTCATACTTTTTTTGTGGTGCTCTCTTCGCTGGCTTCCACTGATCAATCGATGAAAATTGATCAAAAATTAATGGTAATGACATTTTCTGTAAATCAGAATTCTGTTTTTTCCAACAATGTTTTCTTTTTTACTATAAAGAAAGGCAAACGATTTTTCTAAACGCGTCAGTTCTACATTTTGAGAATATTCAAACTTTAGCTTCAAATACTTCTTCGATTCTAATATAATATAGATGCAATTTTAAAGCATTACTCGAAGTATAGGTTTTCTTTCTGGTTTCCCCAATAGCTATCAAAGAATTATATTTAACATAAAATGACGTGAACGACATCATCGTACCGAAAAGGTAACGTTCCTCGTCAGATCATGTAAACTGTTGTATACTATTTAAGCAGCCGGTTTCATTCGCGTTTCCGCTTTTTGAGGAAGCCATGTTACCAACCTGCCAATGAGGAAAACGTGCAAGGAAACAGATGCACGGAGGAGTGGCCACGGATGTGAAACGAATGCAACGTCTCATTTACCTTCTGCAACCTTCACGCGAAGCTATTGCGCACCGATCCGACGCCGTGGGATCTGTCCGATCCCATTTTACAGTCATCTAGCGCCGGCGCACCCCCCTTTTCGAATTTCGTGACTGACGCACAGACATACCCACACAACGCACTTTCATCTGAAAAATTACAAAACTTGAATCTAAAAATCATGTAAACCTCACTATAGCATTTCTCTTCGGTAGCTGCAATCAATCTTCTGCCATTTTTGAGTGTCACGTCGACTGCATAGAAGTAACAGCCAGTGTCAAATTTGAAAGCAGGAGAGATCTAAAAAAACAAATCAGAGAAGTAAAAAATGCATCTCATTCCCATTCCGTGGTTTGAAACGAGGTTTCGGAACGTGTTTCGACCTGCACACTGACTTGCGGAAGCCAGCCGATGATCAAGTCAGTGTTTTTATCTTCCCAGACAAGTTGGGTACCAATTTGTCGACCTCGGAGGGATGAAGGGCTTGGTGCATTTTTCTTTCGTGTTTTTTGGGTGCTACCACCTTACTCCGGGACCCGTACGTTATTCAACGTCCCGATACAAGCAACTTGGTGAATATGCATTTAAATCAAATCAATCATATTCAAAAACATCAGTTTTGGACTCTACCCAGCGACCACCTCTACGTCGTGAAGAGAAAAATGATTTAACGAAAAAAAAGGAAATGTAGAAACTATCACGAGTGTGCATCTGAATTCCCAAATACCGAGAGATGTAAGGAGTTGGAGAACTAGATTTAATAAATATGGTAGAAGATAAAGACAATGTGGTGGTAAACAAGACTTGGAGGAAAGTGGTATTGAGGAGCACGTGTAGAGAAGAATCTTTTTTCATTCTAAAGTTTTTTAGATTTCTAAAGTTTTTTAGTTTTCTAAAGTCTCATTTTCTAAAGTCTACGTTAGTAGAAGCTCAGTTATTTTTGTACTGTTTATATCGGAGCTCAAATAATGTTTCGTAAGTTTGGCATACGTTTTACTAGTAGACCTTCACTAACCGCTTTAGTAAACATGTGAAGCTTTTGAAAATGTTTCAGTTGTACTATAAGATGAACGAAGATAATTGACCCTCTCTTGAGGAGTCATTTGTAATTCGAGGAATGAGTCAATTCTTTTCCGTGTCTCCATGCCATTCTCCTCTAGTTCTTCATCATTCCCACTTCACTGCGTTTAAGTCACCTACTCCATCCACCAGATCCAAATCATCAACTCATCATCGCTCGTTCCGACAAATCCAACAGCAGACACGTAATAATATCTATCTTTTCTTTTTTTTATGTCGTTTCCGCTTTAAAGTTAAAGTTAAAGTTTTTGGCGTTAACGAATCCGCTTAGGATGCGCCTCCAACTTCACTTCAATTCAGAATCGTTTTAGGTTCACTAACGTGTAATTGGCCTATACAATGACTTGCTGTGGTTAACCGATGTGTCAAATCAGTGCTTTTATCCTCCCAGACAAGTTTGGTACCAATTTATCGACCCCGGAGGGATGAAAAAATTGGTGAGGACTAGGGCGGATCCGAACCTCCGATCGATCGTGCAGGAAGCGGAACCTCTAACCACTACACTACACCCGCCCCGTTTCCGCTTTACGAGCAAGAAATGATCACTTGGTAGGGTCTTTTGCCGCAAACTGTAGATATTGTTGATCTAATCACATCTTCATTAAATCAAATATACCGAGGCTTTGTATAGCGTCTGGATGCCGGTGTTAGCTCGCAACGCACAAAAACAGCTCAGAAAAAGGAATAGAAATAGAAAGATATATAAAGAAGAAACATACGGAAGGACTGGATGAGAACGTATCCGTATGTCAGCCCTGGATAACGCTTTGATATTTAAGATACCTAGCCAACAAGAGGTCGTTGTCGGAGTCGACGCTGATGCGAAGATGGGACTTGAATAATAGTAAGTAAATGGTAATTACTCCGTGAAATACACGTCGGATAACAATAACCGTCTGGTCCACTTATGTGAACAGACGGACCTCATCGTCACATTCACACTTCAGAGGAATCGTTGACGACGTCAACTTACGTGATAAGGGTGTATCCATTTCCGCCTGAGAAGCAACGCAAGCGAAGATGAGAGCTCTCAAACTTTACCTTGACTACGTTCCTGCCAGGAACATTCTTAAGCCGGGTATTTCGAAATCTACACCTGTTTGGGACGTCGCATTGGACTCTGACCACCGCCCTTCTCAGCCTTACGTTAAGGTCTCACAAGAGAAACCGAGAAGTTGTTCTTTAACTGATTGCCGACATGGCAGGTCTGAAAGACGAAGAATGAAGAACGAAATTCCGCCAGCGTGTGTCTATTCATATTAGAGTACAGGCCAAGAAGGAGCTTGACTGTGCGAAGTCCTTAAACAAAGTGCATCCAGGACGCTGCAAAGGAACCGTTCCAGGTTCCAATGTCGCGGAAAAAGTTTGCTTTTGCATCTGTGGAAGCAAAATCCACATATAGCTCTATATATGCGCTGCTCGTAGCACTTCAGCTAAGAAAAGCGTCTGAGAAGGTGAAAATGCTTCAACAAGACCGCCATAACGAATATAATTTAAGAGCGAAGGAGTTTGAAAAGGCGTGTGAGGACAAGAACCCGAACAAAACCTATGCTTTACTGAAACAGCATGGCGGCAAGATTAAAAGATATTCACTAGTCCTCAACACTGCCAATGGAATGGCTATCGGTGATTCCTACCAATTTGGAGGGATCACTTCAAGACCTTGCTGACCCGGCAAGCGCCACCGGCTCCCAAACTCGAGTACGTTCGTGGATTAACATATCTGGTGGAGACCATGGAATTAGCGCAGAAGTGCTGAAATTTCTTCCACCGTCTGGGATCCGTTAGAAGATGAAAATCATCCATTCAATATGGATCAACGAAAGCATTCCGTATTCATGGAGACACGTTTTTTCCCCTCCACAGGAATTTATCCGTCGCGGAACCCAAAATCACCGAGAAACATCTTTGCTGAATGTTATATATAAAGTCTTAAAGCGGATCATCCTTTAGCTGCCTCAAACATTGCGAAGACACCACCGTGATGAACAATCCGGCTTTCGTCCTGAACGATCTATATGTAACCAGGTGTTCATTGTCAGTAGCTTTATCGCGATCCAGCAGCAGTGTTTGAAGGTCGGGTTTGCTGGACTTCGAAGCCGCCTCTGACTCTTCTCATCGAGATTGTCTTCTCAACCCACTCCGTACCGATAGATACCTGAAAAGTTTGCTTCCTTATTTGATAACATAAAGCAAGGAACAACTGCTGCTGTTCCAACGCCATTCGGATGTACAAAACCGTTGGAAGTGGTAAGTGGAGTAAGACAAAGTGCAGTGGCGGTACCCTACTTGTTCAACTTCGATGACATCATGCGAAGAGCAGGCTTTTCTTTTTCTTCTCTTTTCTCTTTTTTTCTGGCGACATCGCTTTAGTCCCTTGACCAATCTCGAGTACGCCCATGATGTTACTGTATTTGGAATTCGCAAAGAAATCTTCGTCTCTTCGAGACCTCGAATGGGAATCAGGGTGGACGGAGTACCGATTGAATTCGTTGAGGAGTTCTGTTATCTGGACTGTTTGCTCAAGAACAGTGGCAGCTGCGAGAATGATATTTAGCAAAAAAGCGCTAAAGGCTGTTCTGTTCTCACCGAAATGTCTGTGTTGACTCCACCACCAACAAACTCAAGTTGCAAGTCCTTAATTCGTCCCATCATAATGTGCGGAGACTTAGGCAGCAACGTCTACGGTGATAAAGATGCTTGAGATTGCACGCAAAAGAAGCTACTTAGACGGCTGCTTGGCTTCTTTCGTTCTAGGGTACACCACGATGAAGATCTTCACACGGAAATCGGTGTGGTGTAGCAGCATATGACACGTCGACATGTTAAAGCGCCATCGAAAGTGGCTAAGAAAATTGTCTCCACTTCCTTCGTCATTATTAAGAAAACCAACAGGTCGCCTTGTTCAACGTGCTATAAGAATTTTGTAGGGTTCAAGATATTAGAAGTCACCTACCCAAAAGCAGGTCTAGGCTGATGTGGTGAAAGAGTACCTGAGGACACTCAGCACTCGACGTGGATAGTCAGTTTAGGGGAGACGTAAGGTTCTGTAGGACATGGAATATCAGCCTGCCGACTAATTCATAAGTCATAGTCTCATCTTTGGGTCAAGTGCTGACCTGACAGAGTTCTTTGGTTAAAAGTAGATACCCACCGAAACTGAGTTTGAAGTAAAGATCTGTGGGTAACTGTTAAGTCAAGCTTTTCTTCAGGTTTCGGTTAAACCAGAAAAATTCCACCACTGGCAATTTTTAGTGCGGAATTTGCGTTATATGAACTCACTTACCCCAGCGTCTATCTTGCGGAGGGTTTTGTCTTCTGTTATTACAACGACGTCATAATGCTGCGCTGCTTTCTTCTGAATAGAGTGCATTACAGAACTTTCTTAATACCCATTTCCTTTTGATAAGTTTAAAGCAGACCTTTCTGTATTGTAGAATATGAACATTCTTGATGACGTTTTGGTCGAAAACTGATTTATCTTTCATTCTGAAGCTCCACGAAATAACAAGTTTTACTTCATCCTGTACACCAATATCCACTTCCATGTCGATTTTCTTGAAAAAAAAAAGAAATTCAGTGTTTTATTTCTATTTGAAATCCGTCGCAAAATTACTTATTTATTGCAATTTTTTTACTAACGAAACAAAAAGTTAATTAATCAGTTTATCTTTAACACCTCAGACATTGCTCAGCCATCCATCAGATATCAATATGTTCAATACTATTATATAATTCCACAACGGTTTACCGCCATCATAGTGGCGTGGAGGTAGCACTGGGCGTCGAACTGCGATGCCCAGCGGAAGTTCGTCCTCCGGCAGGGTCTCCCAAGCTGAGTAGGAGTTCGACACATCCGACATTCCGACTTCTCGGAATCGGAAGCCTAGCTAGGAGTAAACCACTGCTAAGATTCACCACCGTCTTAGCAAAATGTCGCAAGGTGGTTCCCAGATCCATATAGGTTAGGCGACGACCTGTGGTGAAAGCTGAGCTCGAAGTGGCATGGCTGCTTAGGTTGGTTAAAAGTCTTTTTGTCACTCCAGCATATTCACTGCCTCAGTACCCTGCACACTGGGCCCTGCCGTCTTAGACGTCGGACGGTATGGCCACCGGTGAGAGGCGATCAAATCTCAGGTTGTTCAGGACGTCATTGATTCTGGATCAAGGCGAAACACGCACGACTCGCCATGGAGACTGTCTCAGACTGTGTATTTACAACGCGAGAACAGTTTCCACGAACGCTGACCTGCATGCCCTTCTCGGAGCTGCAGAGCGTATCAAATTTCACGTGATTGCTCTGCAGGAGACCAAGTGCAGAAGGAGCGACGTACGACAGATGAATGACGGTACACTCGTCATTCGTGGAGAGAACGTTCCGTCGCGAAATGTAGGCGGTGTTGGTTTTGTTTTGTCGCATCCATCTGTCGTCCATCTCGTCGATTCTCACGAGATCCTGTCACCTCGTCAGGCCATTCTTCGCCTCCGCCCTCTGCGCCAAAAATCCATCAGTATCACCAACTGCTATTCACCAACATCAGCAGCTGATGATTCCGAATTGGACGCGTTTTACGAGGAGCTGGAGGAAGTAGTCCGCAACGGGAAGTCCTTCTACAAATTTGTTGTTGGAGACTTCAACGCAAAACTAGGAAAGGCCACAGAAGAGGAATACAGGATTGAAAGATTTGGACTAGGAGACCGGAATGAAAATGGCAATCGTCTCGCCGGGCTGTTGTCCGCCGCTCGCCCCTTTCATGGGAACTCTCTTTTCATGAAAAAAGATCATCGTCGGTGGACATGGGAATCGCCCAATGCCGCGACTCGTGCGGAGATCGACCACATACTCAACAACCGGAGGTGGTGTCTACTTGACGTCACAGTAGTACCGTTCTTTTGTAGTGGTTCTGATAGCTATCGGCAACGAAGGAGAAAAGAAGTCGTCTACGACGATTGCGTTCTCGAGGACTCCTTGTCCCAAGGTGACTGGCACATCGAGGAGGACCCAAACGTGGATTACGAGATGCTGCTCAAAGGATTACGAGCCTGTGCTAAACGTGCCTCGAAGCCGCGCACGACAAACATGGATCGAATTTCGAAGACCACCAAGGAATTGTTGGAAAGAAGAAAGGTTTTGAGGTTTGATCCGAATGCATCGCACATCGGGCGGTTATTAGCAAACACTAGCTGCAGAAAAGCGTTGCAGGAGGATCTTTTGAAGTACAGGCAGAAGAAGATTCTGGAAGCAGCACAAAGAAGAACGAGTCGAAAGAAGTGCCGCAGGGATCTCCGCGAATATAATATTCCGCTAGCAACCTTGCTGAGCGAAGACGGGACTCGCACGTCTTCTCGTCGAGAGGTGGAAATCATTACGGAGAAGTTCTACTCGAACCTTTTCCGTTCATCAACTCCTGTGTCAACCCGATCATCCCAACTGGTGAAGCTCCACCACAGATTCTCCCTTCGGAGGTACGAGCCGCTATCAAGAGCATGAAACCTGGCACAGCCCCCGGACCTGATTTTATATCAGCAGACTTTCTTCGGGCTGGTGGCCATCCGCTTCGTGTAATTTTTGCAGCGCACATGACATCCTACCTCCAGAAAGAAAGGATCCCAGACCAGTAGAAGACCTCGCGAACCGTTCTTATCCATGGGAAAGGTGACCGAAAGGGCCTTCGGAACTACCGTCCGATATGCTTGCTGAGCGTGTTATACAAAGTATTCACCAAGATCATCCTCACACGCATATCTAGGACGCTGGATGAAGCCCAGCCTCAAGAACAAGCCGGATTCCGCCAGGAGTTCAGCTGCTTGGACCACATCCAGACCGTGTCGAGGTTCATAGAGGTTTGCCGGGAATACCGCCTGCCCCTTGTTCTAACCTTCGTCGACTATGAGAAGGCCTTTAACAATACAATACTGTCAGCGCTGGTCGATCAAGGTGTGGACGCGTCGTATGTGAGGACATTAGCCAATTGCTACGATCGATGCACGACTAGGATACAGCTTTTCCACCGCCCTCTCACCATACCCATTGGAAAGGGGGTACGACAAGGCGATACTATATCGCCAAAGCTGTTTACGGCTGCATTGCAATGGATAATGAAATCACTTTCCTGGGAAGAAAGGGGCATACGTGTTGATGGAAGATTTCTTTCGAACCTTCGTTTTGCGGACGACATCGTACTCTTTTCGAGCAGTACCAGTGAAGCAGAAACGATGCTCAACGAATTGAACGAAGCAGGGAAGAGAACAGGACTACGAATAAACAGAAAGAAGACACAGTTCATGAAGAACGCCCACTGCGAGGACGGAAGAGTACAACTTGAAGGCTCCCAAATCGTGGAAACTCCGTTATACGTATACCTCGGACGTTCTATGAACATGGAAAACGACTTGAAGTAAGAACTGAATAGAAGAATGACAGCAGCATGGGCAGCATTCGCAGCCGTCAGAGAAGCTACAGACCAACTGACGGACCAAGATCTTCGTGCCCATCTGTTCGACTCGACAGTCCTTCCAACGCTCTGTTACGCAGCGGAGACGTCGACAGACACCGCGGCCACGTCTACGAAGCTATTTGCTACCCACAGAGCCCTTGAGAGATGTCTCCTGAAGTTTAACCGGCGCACACAACACCTTGCCGGTCTTCGTAGCTCCGACTTAAGAGGAATGTCCCGTCTTCGCGACCCAGCGGAATATGTATCGGAAGCAAAACATAGATGGGCCGGTCACATCATGAAAAGAATCGACGATAGATGGACTAAAAGAACTCTAGAGTGGATTCCAAGGGACGCTAAACGCCCCCGAAGGAGACCGCCAACGAGATGGGGTGACGTGTTCGCTGCACGGATGGACCAGCTGAGAGCTGGATACGGCTCAAGGACCTCGTCAACGTCACTCACGAACGTCTTGAGAACATCTTGGATGACAATGGCGAGGAAACGAAACGAGTGGAAGAGATGCTGGGGCCCGCACGTCTAGTGAAGACGGGCCATCTAAGTATCTAAGTAAGTATCTAAGTATTATATAATTAATATATAATAAACCATGGAATATAATTAAACTAATATATAGTTAAACATATGATGTATGTGATGATAACTCCAGTTGTGTAACACAGAGAAGAATATCTACGAATAACGAGATAATGGTTTTTGCAGCAATGCCTGGTGTTAGGTTATCTTCTACTTTGGAAAAAAATGACGTTTGAAAGATAGGATACGCCTCTGCCCTACTAGTTCTAACAAAAACTGGATTTGTCTAGCAAGTTCCTAGTTAAAGAGATGTAAGAGCGCAGAGTTTTCTGTTGCTGCTGTTGTGCTACAAATGGACTTCATCTACTAGTGGAACCAACACCATGACATCCGTCGGCCGCGAACGTCATCATTTTGTCATCACCGGAAGGTGCTTCATTCCATTCCCTTTGAGTATTGTGTATTGTGGCGGTTATTTATGAAGCTCGTGTTTTACTATCGACCTAGTTACATAATTGATGGATTGATGCAAACTTCTTATTATCTCTGGACTTGCTCAAATATAAGAATATCGCAGAACCGATCAATCGATTGACTGTTGGATAGTCTGAGATGTATGTGATAAGACAGGGAGAAGGCTTCCGAAACCGTAACTAAAAAAGCTATAGTGTCAGCTGCTAGTCAGTAAAGATTTGCTTCTGAGGAGGCTGACCGGCTACCATCGATGCACCACTTCAGATTTTCCTTCACACTTTTATCATCTCCGCTGGAAAGGATAAACAAAGTGAATTCTTAGCTTTTAGTAAATGATGGAATTAGTTCGTTGATAGTAAACGTGTTAATGGAAAAATCCTTACGAACCTTTAGTTCACGAAGAACATCGTTCTTCTCTTAAAGGCATCATCCCACGAATCTGGAGTGAGAATTAAGAGAAGGGTGATTCCGTTCATTTCTTCCTAATTGTCATAGAAAACGGCCCCTAAGATACCGCTTCGAGCGTTCCGGCGCACTATTTTCTACAAGGAGTTCGATTGGAGCGGGCCAGAAAGGTCGAAGCCGTAACTTTCTTCCCTTCCTAATTGCCGTTTTTCACGGCAATTAGGAAGAAATGGACGGAATCACCCACCTCCATAATTCACGATCCCGTATACGAATACTCCACATGAAATCCGTACCACCTCAAATTCGTGGGGTGATGCCTTTAAGAAAGACTAACGAATCAGAGGCGATGCTTAGGAAACTGGGCAAGCAATAAGAAACTCAACGAGAAGATTAGGACTACAAATAAACAAGAAGAAACCACAATTTTTGAAGAACTTCTGTTGTATGAAAGAATGCAGCTTGGAGGATAACAATTAATCTCAACTTTGTTACATGTGCAAATTTTTCTTCTATGAATATAAGGTCCGAATGGAAGGAAAAACTAGTTTTTTCACCCACCACGGGAGCTACGGTTCGACTGACTTTCCGCCTTTTTGAGATGGAAAGACGCTAGAGGGACAGACAAAAGAAGATGGAAGTTAAGATGTCCAAAACGCCCTCGTCAGAAACCTATATGGCTGTGTTCTCACTATGCAGCAGCCAGCTGAGCTGAGAAACATTTAAAGAACCCCCATCACTCGCACAGAATTTGTGAAGAGAGAAGAATCCGACATTTACCAAACTTTTGACTTCCTTCATTAAATTCATTTCCCTTTCCTTCAGTTTCTCAGTTGTGTCAGAAATTTAGGGTGCGCTCCTAATCTCGGCAGGCGACTAGTGAATTCGGTACCTAGCTGCTCCTCTTTCACAGTCAACATGCTGGATATTATTTTGGACATTAAGGAATATACCTCACTAGAAGGACAACAGCCAATTAGTCGCAAGGGTACATGACGCGTACCCAGGAGGCGAGTAAGTGAACCAAAAGGCCCTTTGTACCTCGCAATTCAACCCGTCAAAAGGCCTGAAAACAAGTGATTTCGGAGGTGCAAGGGAGACAGTTTGGAGACGCTTATGACAAATTAATACTATTTGTCCATTTGGGAAGACTTTACGTCCTCTCACAAAACCCGTTAGACTGCAGATAGGAGTGGAATGATTCTACTAACAATGCACGTACTCTTGCATCAAAACCGACCACTGAAAATCTGATTATCCAGGCCAGGAATTAAGTACTACAGCACCGGACTGACTGAGACGAGAGGACACCTCCCACTAAAGCTACAAGTGTAAGTAGCACTACTGTCTATTTTTCTCACTTCTGGTCACGAAAAATGCTTCAAATTGATTTTTTTCTAACCGACTTCTATTGTTAAGGTTAACGGAAATGGGAGTATTTTCAGTAAAATATTCTTATTTGGCCTTTTGAAGTTTCTAGTTTTAGGAGGAGATAAAGTCAATTTTGCTCTCACTGTATTGAAGGACGCTTTATGAATGATCTTGTTCTACAATTTTTACAAGTTGTGTGGAGTCCGTCTAATAAGAAGTAAATTATAGAAAAAAGGTGAATTCGACTTAGCAAAGATTGGTACTAAGCACCAACAGACCATTTCAGACGGTTTCACCTCTTTCATAGCTTCCACTTTACTGCTATAGTTCTTCGTTACTGCCAACTCAAGCATTATATACTGAAATCTCCTGTTTCGAGAACGCAAGGTCCAAAAATCGCTGAGGAATAAATGGAAGGTTGGAAATTCGGTAGGCGACAGAAACGAAGAAACACCAAACAGTAGAAGAAGCATATTTGCAGAAATGTTATTGAAATATTGGTGCTGAAGTATATTTACGCAGTATATTCTACAAAATATCTGCAAAAATTGATTGAAGCACATAAAACAACAAGAAAGAAAAGAGCTAAGTGCATTGAAGAACGATGAAGGAGAAAAAAGAAAAAATCAGCGGTTTATCTTCATGGGACAGCGCAGGTTCAAAACTCCGCTGAGCTTTGTATTTTGGTTTTTAGGTTAGAGATTAGAATTTTTGTAGAAGATTTGGAAACTCGGAAGTGCACCCAAAAGGTAAATATTTCGATACTACATCGTTTTCAAATCTTTTAACAAGGATTTATTTCCAAAAAAATTAATGACTCAAAAAGCTCAGCTTTTGCGCACATCGTGAGGTCTAGATAATGGTAAATAACTTCTTGAGATGAGCAGCCTGAGAAATATTTTCGAAACTATTACACAACAGGTTTGCGGTACAAAATAGTCATACTAATGTTTTTTGAGACCTCGCAATTTTTTCTGCAACCTAAATAGGACAGAAATGGGAAAATGCTATTTTTCACATCTCCGACCCAACTAAGATTTGAAGAATGATGGAACCCTAGAAATTACAAAATACAGTTTACAGCATTTGGAGTCTTAACTGGGGTAAGAAAACTGGGAGTGGAAGGACGAATCTTGTTCAATTTCGCCGTCGACGACATCATTGAAAGAACGGTAGATGAGTGTATTTCCGATATCATCGCCATAGGGATCCTGCTTGACCGTTCTCAAGAACGCTGACGATATTGTGACATAAGCGGAAAACAACACAAAATTTCAACATGTTATCGACCTTGTACCGGAGCTAGCACGAGCCTATTGATTCCTGGGCTCTGGTAAGTGCAAAAAGATGTGTGTTTCCTCGAGACCTCCAACCGGAATCAAAAAGGAAGGCCACTGATCAAACTAGTAGACGATTTCTGCTACTTAGGCTACATGCTGAAGAACAACAGTAGCTCTGAGAGTGATGAGAGAGCCTGTTTTGCAGAGGGAGAGGGCCTGATTTGCAATCAACTCCTTGGCAAAGTGTTTGTGGTCAACTCCTACCGCTCGCAAAGTCAAGCTGCGAGCCCTACCTATCTAGTGCTCGTTCTATCATAATTTACAGATCAGACAAGTAGGCAGCACCATCTACAGTAATAGCGAAAATCGAATGCATGAAACCGAAGCTGTTAGACGTCTGCTTGGCTACTTTTGGCCTATGGTATGCAATAAAGGTCAATGTGGTGTACCGGTGGATAGCTTGTTGAAAGTATCAATATCTGACACCGCGGTCGAATGTGGATACAGAAAATCTTCTTCGCTTGTTCTTTCTCATTACGAGGAGACCACCAGACCGCCTTTTTTAACGTGCTCTGAGTATTCTGCCGGATTCAAGCTGGAAAGGCCTCCTGGGTGAAACTGGAAGTTTTGGACTGAGATGGTGAAAGAGAACCTGAAAAGGCTCCGCGTGGAAAGGAAGTTCAGGCGAGACGCAAGTTTTCGCAGGATATGGAATAGCGACAAACGTAATGATTCTGTGTTAGCTATTGCTGAAGATCGAGTATATTGGGCAGAGCAATGCACAAGGACGGTACAATTAGAAAAGATTTATTTATTTATTGAAAACACCTACGGGTGTGCCATAAAACAAAAACAAGAAAGATCAGAGCTCGCTAGAATTTCGCTTAACCTTTATACAACAAGACTGACACTTCTAAGCATAAGAAGTGGTGGGTTGGGAAGTAATTCTCCTGCTACAGAAGGTGAGAAATCCTCACACAAGATCCTTTTCCCAGACCCAGAACGCTACGATAGATGAACGGATACCAGGGTTTGGGTGACTATGTTAACCTCGAAAGGAGGAATCCGTAAAAGACTTTGGGCGAACAGGTGGGGGGATAAGCGCAAGGGCTCACCAACTTTATCCTTGAACGGCTAACCACCACTAGGAAAGAATAAGGACTTATTGTAGGGAAGAATTTAAAAAGGATCATATCAAACCAGAATTAGAGGAATCGCTTGCCCAAAGTCGCCTCATACCGCCTCACGGAATGGTAATCCTAGGATTAAGAATAGGATAAATGACATAAAGATCGTGATTTGGAGAAGGTTTGAGAGCATTTCCATTACACACTCGCCTTGATATAACAGCAGAAGAAAACCAAGATAACATCTTTCCAAAAATCTCAAAAGTTTTGTTTCTAAACCGATACCACGTGGGTATATCTAGTTGCATTCCGAACAATTAACAGTTAGTATAGAATCAAAACACTCTTTCCTGCGAAGAATTAGTCGCTAAAGTGGAACAGAATCCAAAAAAAAAACTTGCTATCTTATGAGGTGTATTCGCAGTGCAAATTATTGATATGATTTTTGGATTTTTACGACCGAGAACTTCTTTCAAGCGCTCTCGTTCGTGTGCATATTCAAGGAGATAGCTATACACATTAATAGCATCTTAACACAAACTGATTTAAAAGAATACATTTCTTTTGGTGGAAAGAAGATGGAAATTGTGTGTTTAACTGTCAGCACTTTTAGTATCTTGCACCAAATTCGCCCACCTAAGCTCTCGTTGCGAGACTGTCAGCAGTGCTTCAGAGTGCTATTAACGTCCTTCTTGTCGTTTTTTTTTTCGAAAAGCTTCCACTTTGCTTCCAGTTTGACACATAAAAAGGAAAAAAACCCACACTACTGATAGAAATCACAACTGAGGTTGGTTCTTCTCTTGAAATTTTGCCCCAAATGTGAAACTTTACATTATCTTTTCTGTTGGAATATTTTTGACTTTCTCACTTACTGGGAATTAGGATTTCTCCTGTCCACATGGGTACAGACCTACCTTAAAAGGTCGAAAAGGTTTCGAACTTCCGCATGACAACGATATTGAATCCTCTTAGGACTTGAAGCCTTTACTTCTACCTATTGATGAGATTTAAGCTTAACACAAATTTTTTTGTGTGAATTGATTTACACATACCACATAGTGACTAGTCTACTACTAGTCAGTTTTATACAGTTGTTTCGCATGTTTGCAATGTTGAAGCAAAGCAAAGGATTGTTCAAAAGACGTTTCTGTTTTTGCAAAGAAAAACCGTCACAAAGAAAAAAAAACGAAAAATTATTTTAAGCAATATTTCTTACAGACTTTACAAAACTCTCCTCCTCTTGCCTGTAAGCAAGTTATGAACTCATCACCGACATGTTTTTTTTTCAATGTATCTTTATCTAGAACTGAATGAAACAAAATTATCATCTAGATGATATCACCACAAAATAAGCGACGCCGACAAACGTAGGGCGTTTGTTAACGTTTTTATGTTATTTCTGTTCACAATGTTGAGAAATGAAAGAAAAAAAAACACATACAGTTGGACGAGTCTTTCCACTGGGCTTGTCTGTCTTTTGATCTTTAGGGATTACTCGTGGTACCTCGAATATGATCCAAGGGCTTTCCGGCCCTTCTCCTCCATCCGAAGAACAAGTAGCTGTTGCATAAAATGTTGCTTAAAGATTTGCAAATATTAACAAAAACTAAAGGCTAACTTAGAGAGAAATTTATTACACCTCCTTGCTCAAGCTCAGTAAAGAGTGATTCACCCACACGGGGTGGCACTCGCTTGGTGGAACACTGAGGTGAAACGATTCTTCTCTTGCACACATAAACCTGAAATTTTCTAATAATAACATTTCAATGTTGGACAAATCGCAGGAACTAACGGTGCATCCAGCATCCTCTCCAGGTATTTCCTCCATTGCTAGCGGCTCGAAATCAATGTAGATTTCCGTTGGAGAGATGACAGTTGCTTCTAAGCTTGTGGGGTAAAAACGTGGCGCTGAAGGTGAATGTGCAGAACAGATTAGAGAATAATCAGGTAATCGCAGGACAAGATGGAGAACAATTTGAAACTGTTAAATGTAACTCTTCTGTCTTTATCATCCTGCTGAGGAACCCAGAAAAAAGATCATTACATCCATCTTAAATGTTTGTGAACAAACAAAACTGCTTTCTCTACTAGTAGTTCAGACAAGACCGTAACGACCAGAGTTAGCTTTGTCAACTTCTCTCTCAAGGCAAATAAAAGACTCATCGATAGAAACATATATAAAAGATTGTTGCTCTTATGTAAAGAGGCATCCAAAACTAAGCCGCTAAATATCGGCTAGTATTCGCAATCAAACATGCAAGGGTACATGTTGCAGAATTCTCATTGAATCTTAGAAGATCGGGAACAAAGACTAGAAAAAAGGCGGAAAGGAAGAAAAAGAGAACGATTAACAAAGTGCGTACAAATTATGCGAAAACCTCAGATTGCAAGGTTTCAACGAGCATATGAAGAAAAAAATCTGTTAATGAGAAGGTACTGAGCGGTTTATTTTTTAGTTCGCCAAAATCAGTTGCTAAAGGGTTTACATCACATGAGCTATGAGGAGTTTACTATCAAAAATGTTAAAAATGAATCAACTTTTGTTTTAATGCTAATTTTCATCGAAAGCGAATAATTTTTTAGTTTCTCATTCTGAAAAAAAGAAAAAAGGTGTAAAGACGACAACGATGCAAAAGCCAACAAAATTCTGTAGCAGTAGTAATTTAGGAATGGAAAAATAAAATTAAATGTATTAATAAATAAATAGAAGTAAAATATATATGTGAAGGAAGGACGGAAGAGCTATGTCTGAAATAGAAGTAAGGCATAGCTCTTCCGTCCTTCCTCCACATATATTATAGCATAGGTGAAGTTGAGTAACTCATCTCCTTAATTAACTGGTGGAGAGCCAGAACAAACGTTTTTAGCGAGAGATTATAGTTCTACTGTTTTATTACCAGCGCAGCTAAAAACACATAGGTGGTTTCATAACGATAAAACCGTGGTGAATAATTTCCATGTATCCTTACCTTGCCAGGACTCGTAGTCAAAGCTTCTCGCGATGAAGCTTCTACGAGGCAGTCTTTACGCCGATTTGATGCTTTACTTCACATACATACACACCACCCAGACAGTATTCAAGCACTTGACAAAACTAAGGTCGAAAATTTAGGATGCAGTCCTAATCCCGGCAGATTAGCGAATCCGGTACTGGTAGCTGCTCCGGTTTCACGTTCACCACAGAGTGATCACAGGTAGCTGAAAAAGGACCACGTTGCGCGTCCCCATGTCACGGATAGCCAACGGTTTACATGATCTGACGTTTAAGGTTATCTCGATTGTCATGCGTGTCATTTGATGTTAAAACATCACGCCGTGACAACTGTTGGAGGAAACCAGGAGGAAAACATATACCTTGAGTAATGCTTTCAAATTGTGTCTAGATTATTCCACGCGATGGGGATAAATGAGAACCTACCTACGCCCCCTCGAAAATGAAAAACAACGGGACTCAAGGTGATATACCTCATGAGACAACCTCAGCGGCATCTGGAAGATTACTACCTGCCACACACAAAATCATACTCTCAGCTGAAACATGAACATGATCCGCCCCTTCTTAGGGCTACTGTCTACTTTCGCAAATGTTCCCATGTTTCCATGAGTCTCACTGAGAGCTGAAACCTCGCGCAGAACAATTAAAGTCTACTGTTTTACTTCTTGGTCTCTTGAAACAGCCGGTTTTTAAACCCATATTATGAACATTCACGTTAACTGTTGGTTGTTAGTTTGCATGTGACTGGAAAATTTGATGTTTTCTTAAAGTCTGTTTTACGAACATTCCATTGCCTTACTCTTGAAGATTAAAATGTTGTTCCTCTTAAAGATTTCTTCTCTCCAATAGTATCGCTGTAGTCAAAAAAAAAACAAAACAACAAAATAAAAACATTCATCGCATTCATCTAGTTTCAGAATTTGCTGTTAAATTCTGAGATCATTTCTACATTTCTCATCATCGTCTCATATATACCCAATTTCGTCAAGCATAATGTAGCTAAGAAGATAAGGAGTGGAAGGGAATATCGAGTGATGTCGCATCGACTGACTGTTGCTAAAGCGCCCTCTGTTTATATCATTCGTGATATCCGTGGGTGCAGCAGATTTTGGTGCAGCAGATTGCATTACACATATCAATTACCACATCATTCTCTGAATTACGAAAAAAAACCTCACTGCAATGATAGTTTTCCTGCACATTATCCAACACCGCGAATGCCCCAGAGACATAACTTATTCTTTGGAAATGCCGTAAGGTTGTCTCGGTTACTCAGAAACGATTGACGGCGGATCTCCAATAAATAAATCTTTTGCTGTTTGATCAGGCAAGACATCATCGGAAGCAGGATGGAACAGATCAACGTTTGCCTCTTTACACGCACCCCAATGAGAGAGTAGAGGACAGTGTACGACGTAAGAAGGCCACGTAGGACAGTCTACGACGTTGTTAAGAAGGTCAGCCACGTACGCAATTGCGTATGCAGCTTCTCTCGAGACGCCGGAACTACCCATCGCGCAGTTGATGCGGCGGTTTCACTTCGATTCCAACTGCTGCCTCCACTGTGCCACTCAACTGTTTTCACCTGACTATATCACCTCATTGAAATCATATCATGGTGCCATTAAGATTATCACGGTAGCCCCATGCTATCACCTGCGCAACAGAGTAGCCTGATTTCTGGAAGTTATCACCACTATCCCACATTAAATCAAAGCGAATGATGAAGTTGGAATGTATCACGAATGCAGGGATGTGTTCCGCAGCTTCCCACCCTTGCCTTTCTCGTCAACACTCAGTCCATTGTCCCGTATCGACCAATGTCACCGTTATGAAATCGTTATATGACTACTGTATCTATCGATTGCCGTATTTTCCCAACCACTTGCAGATATTTTCTATTGAAAAGGCATTCTAAAATGTTAGGCAGCATTCGGATTCCCATACATTTGCAAAAACCGCCTTTTCAAATATGAAATGACTTGAAGACTCTCTACGTTATCTCCAGATCAGTAGAATTTCTCCTCTTTCATGGCTAGTCATTTTTGTTCAATCAGCGACTAGTCACCTGAAGAGTAGGTACTTGGAATAGGTTGTGTGTCCAAGAAAACTTCTGAATTTGAAAATTCTCAGCAATACTTTAAGTAAATTGCTTTTAGTTTTGTGCTTGGAGGCCGCTTCCATACCAAATTTTTAGCAGCGTGCAGTCTCTTTGTTAGAGATGTCTAAATATTCTAGCTGGATGCATTATTACTAAATTTTGATTTTCTAAGAACTCCTCAATTGAAACCTTAATAAAGCCATCCACTGCGGACAATTATCAACGGAGCAAGGATCTGAAATTCTTGACTTGATTTTACATCCACTTTGTGAGCATGAATATTGTTGAATTCTATTATTTTTTTACAGGTTATAACCACCGCTACAATTGTATACTTGGCATTCCATACCTCTTAATATGTTACTTTCACATGACGTCTAAGAGATGGCCGCTACTTTGGCACCATAGTAGAGGGAGTCAATTTTGAATTTGTTATCCACCATGTGAACATTACCTCTGATCACTGGTAGCAGGTTGGTAGTAGGTGATGTTTTTTTGTTGCCTGAGCTGTGTGATAGATATTACGCCCTACCTTCTTTTTTGAGGACAATTTCTATTTTTGCATGACTCAGTGCTGCACCGTCGGATGTCGCTTCTACTGTGACGTGAGTCGTTGAGGGTCGTCCCATCTTTCCCAATGCCTAAGAACGCACTTCCAAGACAATGATAACGTTTCAATACTAAACTCTCATACTATGGTATTGTTGAGCGTCGTGAATACAGTTTGCGAACCATCCTCCGGCAACACCCTGAAGTTTGTTTCTGAACAACCTGTATTTGCAAACATACATCGATCGTATCAAGAATTCGACTTTTAGCAGTAGTAATTTAGAAGTGATTATTTTCCGGCCTTGTATTGTACCAACAAATAGTTTTTTTGCATTTAGCCATGACATTTCTCATACTAATACTGTTTCTTGTTACTGATAAGGTGAGTGATACTTGATGGGTAGAAAAATGAATTACTTGAATGTGATTTAAAAACAAAAAATGAGAGCAGAGAAAATGACGAGATCGAAAAGGGAAATCATGTTCCTAAAAATGTCATCTTTCTACGCAGAAATAGGATTAGGGTGTATTAAGTTGGTCCGAAAGTCTCGCACCAAATTCCACACTTATTTCAAACAATTATTACTTTATCGTCCATTGATATCAATCAACAAGATAATGACCATCATGATCCATTACGTATGTCCAACGCTTCGGTGGACTATCAATTCCGGAAATCCACAGCTCTAGCATCCGCGAGTAGAAGAGGCGCAACAATCTAACTTTTCGGGTCTTTCTGATCATTGAATGTTTCCTCTAGTAGATGCTGGTTCAATCCCCTGATTTGGCTAATTTTTTTTACGCTTCAGACGAACTATGTCCGCCAGTTTCTGTAGTTGAGAGGAACAGACTTAAGTGTCTTCTCTTCTCTTCTTTTCGTCCGATTCTTCTTTTGGCTGCTTTGGAAGTGGTACGCCACACGAGCGCCAACTTTTCTGCAGTGTTTGATCAACATAGAACACCTGACTCTCATCAACTGTAATGATTTCAAAGAGAAAATCTTGTCTGTGTGGGCGCAGAGGGAAAGACTTGAACTCTTGTCGCTAGCTGCGAGATACTTACTTGATGGGTGATCCAAATCGACTTCACTTCTGTAACCCAGAGTTTGAAGACGTCTGACAATTGTTGCATGGCCGCGAACAAGTGTGGTCGACACTTCACATTCGGGTCGTCTCTGAGGGCGTCAGACAAAGCTTAATCATTCCAGTCACTCGGGCGACCAGAGCGAGGTCGACGTTCAAGGGAAATATAGGTTGGTGCGTAATTAATTTCGGAGACGGACCGCATACTTCAAATTGCTATAACTCAAGTTAAACTCTATCAATCGAAATAAAAATTATCAGAATCTACACATCTTCTCCAACGAATTCGCAATAGATTTAAGCATTTGGTGTGAAAACTGAGATTACAGGAAAAAAATTATGGAAAGCTCTATCAACATCGTCTGAATTACTGAACTGTCGCTGATGCAAATGTGAATGAAGAGCTCGCAAAAAGTGACAGTATACTGGGGAAAGTGCCTGGAGAATACAGTGGATGAATGAGAACCGCTGTACCCAAATGGGTCAATTTTTGTCGGGTGATTCATGCAGTATGAGGTCTTGCGTTGTATTGCAGCAGAATCGACCCTCCTCTACTCACTACTGCAGGGCACAATTTTTGCAACTTTTCATGTATGCTCTAAATCACAGCTGTAGAATTCTGCTGTAATTGTCTGGTTTGGCTTGAAGTATGTATGGCAACCTTTACAGCACCATCAAACTGTAAGCATTACTTTTTGCGGTGAAGGTCGGGTTTAGGAAGTGTTTGAAGGGGCATCCCTATTTACCCACACAAATCCACGTTTCCTGTTATAGAAAAGAACCCACTTTTCATTTACAGTTATAATACGACTAAGAAAGGGCTCATTTTTCAACAGAATCAAAAGGTTAGAACACGTGCTGTAGCGTGCCAGACGCTCCTCTTCGGTCAGCTCATGAGGCACCCACTTTGGCATCTTCGTCACCTTGCCAATTTTCGCCAAATGTCTAACTACCGTAATATGACGTACGCCCAGGTCTTCTGCTAACGTCCTTGTGTTAGCTACCGGATTTGCTTTCACGGCTCTCTCCAGTTCTTCTTTTCAAGCGACGACCTACGACTGCGACCCAGTTTTTCTTTCTCTTTCTTCCCAGGTCAAAATCGCTAGAAGCGATTTTTTTTTTAAACCAGAGCTCCACTGTCTCCTCGCAAGGAAAATCTTACCCAAAAGCCCTGCTAAGGTTACGAGATGCTCCTGCCGCGGAGTGCCCCAATTTACTTCGGTAATATTTGTATTCGTATTTTTATTTATATTCGTAAAGCATGATGACTCGATGGTCGGACCGCCTCATGATTTTTCAGAACAATGGAAAAGGCCGGCCGAAAAAACTAGAGCGACAAGTACATACGCATTTGGAAGAGCAGACAAAACCTACAAAACGGTATGTGTTGTTTGCCTTGAGACGGAATAATTAAGAATAAAAAATTGTTTTATTTACACATACCTCGAAAATGAAATTAATTTTGCACCAACCTATCTCCTGACTCGAATCTTTGGAACAAGAGGGCGACAGTCCAGCGGGGTATCACATCTATCTTGAACGCAGCACAGATATGATCGGTGGCATCGGATGCGTTGTGGCTTTGCAGGAATTCGTAGTATACGATTCAAATTTGACTTTGATTTGTCTAAGTCATGATTGAATACCAGACAAATCCGTGCCCTTTCCTTTGATATAAGATTCTAGATTCATTCTTTCTTATTTTACTATACTCATTACTGAAATATTTAATTCAAGACCTCTAAAATTTTGTATCGAAGAGTTTCGGATCAACTTAACACAGGGTGGTCCGCACGAAGTGTGACGGGCTATGGAAATTCCGGAGATGCGGTGTTTCCTTGAGCCTAAGAAAACGGTCAGGACACTGACTGGACTTTTCTGCAAATTTGGGCCTCAGACCACGGCGCAAAGAAGGCACTGGAGTGGTGTGAGACCAATGTTCCGGATTCCTGGACGAATGTGTTTAACCGTCAGGATCGGCTGATCTCAATTCTCTGGATTCTGCGGTATGGTCATTTTGGAGCAAAAAGCGAGTCCATCTACTTGTACCTGCTCTTTCAAGTTGCTGATAAAAGTCCTGGAGAAGATATGGTGCATAGGAGATGATCGCGCGCATCTTTAAAACCTACCGGAAGATGTTCGATGTTTGTATTGAAGCTGAAGGCAACAATTTCGAATATGATGTGTGAAATCTCTTGCACAATTTTGTGAGTATTGTATAGAGAAAATAACCCCTTATTTCGACTGATTGGTGTAAAGTTGTGGGTAGTTTTTTGTGTTCTTTTTCATATGGGTGTGTTTTGTTTTTCATGTAGATTACGAGCGCAAGCGATGTCATGCTCGAATTTTCCTAATTGTCTTGAAACCGGTAAAGAAAACGGCCTATATCGAATTTTCCCGGGGTACACTTGACAGGGTTTCACGTAGTCGTGCAAAGGTATACACGACAGGTTCAAATAGCGACCGATTGTTTGTCCGCTCGCTAGCAAAAGCGACACGTATGCCTGCACTCGCGTACGCAACGTACGAGGTTGAGTGCCTTGTAAGAGAATTCGATCGAAAAAGACCTCGTTTCAAGTACAGTAACGAAGACTTGAGTTTGTTAGGCTTAGACCGCTTGCAGGTAGATGCCGCGCGTTTACAGGGGTGACGCCTTTTAATGTATCTCGCAGGCCAGAAAGCCCGTTTGCAACGTCTTTCGGGACGATTAGGGGGAGTCGATCGCGATCACGCTCATACTCTTAATCTGTACCACAAACTCTATTTTTCATAGGAACTTTCCAACATTGTCAATTCCCATCTTCAAGGTTTATAAAAAGGATGAAAGGATAAATTCACTGGCGTATCAATCCGCTTGGGGTGTGCCACCGCGTTTTACTGCAATTCGTAATCGTTGAGATTTTAGAACGCATGTTGGCCTATACAATCACTTGCGAGGGCCAGCCGATCATCAGGTCAGTGCCTTTCCAAACACTTTATCGACCTCAGAGGAAAGAAAGGCTTTGTTTGCTATAATGCAGTTTCGAACCACTGACCCTTTGGCTACGACGGACCTCTAACCGAATGCACGACACGCCGACGCTGAGGTTTTATTGGGACGGATAATAGATGAGTAAGGTGAGAGGGAGGAAGACAAAGGCAGAAGGAAGAATGAGATCGAGGGAGAACCTAGGAAGACGGCGGTAGGGAAGAAAAAAGACAAGAAACAACAACAAAAACAAGAAGGAGAATCAGTGTTATTTTCACGTTTCTCACACGATAAAGTACCCATTTTTCGCCTTCATCAAACTCTAGTTCTGTCATAAATCGCAAAACCTACTACACTTTCGTATGACTTTCAAACAAAACAGTAAGAGATTTCATCGTTACAAAGACCAAATAAAGCTCAGAGACTTGAAGCAGTGAGTCGAAAGGTAGATGTTTCTCGTTTTAAGTGTGGATGTTCCTTGTATATAGAGGCAGCATAGCACGAATCTGACGTACTGAGGGAATCCGCGGAAAAGGATGGACTTTTAGGTTGTAAGATTCAGGTTTTCTTTCGCTCATTTTCGCTAAAAAAAAATCGGCGTGGAAACCGCTTTTGTCCTTACGACACACGTTGGAACGCTTCTCCATGTACTCCGGTCCTCTCAGCAACCTATTCATTGGTTTTACTTGAATAAGCTGATGAAAAGAACTCCCCGACCTTTACGTCCGATCTCTACGTCCTTCACTCCGTGAAATTCGTGGTATGCTGCCTTTAAACGAATCAGTGGCAACGGTTGTGCTTTTCCACAGAGATAGTGTTGGGATCGTGATCGTCTTACTTCGTTGTACTTCAGTGTAAAAGACATTGATCTTTGAATGGGTTTGCGGTCAATCAAAATTTACCCTCTCGACACGCACGGAATTACCCGTCATACAAATCGATGTAGTATATAGTATTCGGTGAAGAGCTGGCGAATCTCTCGACTTTTGTAGTCGAGAAAGGGTTTTAAACAATTAATGTTGTTAGAGAATCGCAAAATCAACTGCAATTCCAGCTGTAAATGATGTAGTAATTGTGACTTCCAAAGTGACTTGATCGTACTTCGTTGAAAAAGTTTGTTTAATTCTCATATGCAACGACGACCTTTTGTACCAACGTCACCATATAGGCGAAGGAAAGGATCACCATACCCGAGACGCGTGGAATTCGCAAAACATCATCGGAATTCCTCTCCTACCACTCAGAATTCTGTCCTTTCGTTTAAACATCATGAGACTACCGCATCAGGCAGGAATATTGCTCTGAAGTGGTGTCATATTTGATGCCAAGAAGTTTTACGTTGCGTTCTATCCTCTGCTGGGATAGTTTTGTTTCCATCCAATCGCTGGGTTTAGCGAAGCGTGTGAAGGCTACGCCTGTCGGAGAGCGGATCATTTTCTGTGAAGTTGTTCTCGAAACACTCGCCCTTCCATTACCACTTTTTTATCTTTCAGTTCTTATCTACCAGTGAAGTGGTTGTAGTGCGGTTTTTCTGTCACTATTCGATTCAGTTCTGTTCCCACGTCTTGCTAAGCTTCTGGTTTTGTTCTTTAGTTTTAGTTTTGCAAATAAGAGATCTTCGTTCTTCACGGATATTCGCATCTTATTTCTGGACCGCCTTTTGTTACACACAGATTCACATCCTAGATGCTGTATTCAGCTTTGCGATTTCTGCACCCTTCAAAAAGAGATCATCCTTTTCGCAGTTAAAATAAATAGCAGGTAGGAGGTAAATACTGTACTGAGTAAGTGAAGACGTTATAGAAGAGACCAACACCTGCAATGAATTCCTCAAATCGATAATATTTCACTTTGTTTGCAGCTGCAGAGTTACCAATGTTTACAACTCCAGCTGGCTAATTGCAAAGCAAGGCTAATTGCTCGATGCCGACGGGTATGCTCCAGCGTGCCGCTTAGCAGCATCGAGCTTCATGTCGTTTTGATCGAAATACACCTCGCTGCGGGTTACCACTACTTTCCAGTTTCGCTGTTCTCACGCTGTGGTGTGGGATTGTGGGGAATATAATGAACCTGTTCTTGTAAATGTCGCGAATCGAGAAAGAATCAAAATGTCGACTCAAATCTGAAAGAAAATAAGCGGAAAGCACGGCGACGTAAGCCCGAGAAAAGGTAAGTGCTGCATAAAGCACATATCTCATTGACAAACAAACAAATTGGCACCCTCAGTATAAGACCGATGCACATAGCATGACGATGGTGATAGAACGAACTCACTATGGTGGAACCACTTTTTCCACCGTAGGATAGGAACACAGTCAATCTTATGATTGTTGCAAATTGCGTAAGTATGATAAAGAAACAGCTTTGGAGAGCAGTGTTCAATGCCGAGGCTAAATCCCGCAAATCCTACCATTTACTCATGTGTTGTTCGCATTCGGGGACGATGGGCATAAGGTTGTGCAAGGATATTCAAAATCCAACTACATGGCCTAGTATGTAGCTATGCGTAAGTTTTCAGATTCGAACATATCATAAAAGTCCCATTTTCTCGGGACCGTAATCGAACCACTTTATAAAATGAATTTTTTTGTTAATCTTTCAACTGCGTCCTATTAGCTGTGAACATTGTGAAAAATCAGAACTTAATTTCACCGTGTCCCTCTCAATAATCTTTCGTTCTCGAGAAGTGTGAGAAGTAGCGATTCGTAATTATTTTGCTATGAATCAAGTTTGCATTAAACATCGCTGTGTTAAAAAAGACTCCTTCACTAGTATTCGCCCCGATCTGTTTCTACAGATTGCAATTAATGTGTGACTTAGTGTTATCACAAATATTTCAGAAGTGAACTATTATGATTAGTAAATTAAAGTTTCCTGATATTTGAAACATCTGTTCTGTTAAGAAGCTGCGAAAATAAAAACAGCAGAGGTTTCGTAGAATTATGCTGCTATGTTACAATCTATTTGAAGCTGCTACAGAACGTTACCGGACTGAGTACATGATATTCTCATTTTTACGAAGACCTAAGGTCCTCCAGTGCAGCACCACTCTATTTCCAATCACTTCGTACCGAAGGTTTTTGAGAGTAACTTCATTAATGGCTGACATATGAAGATCCTGGTAAACACCTAGAATACAACTACTTATGTTTTACATCATTTTCACTTTGAACCACTACTAACGTTAGTAGTTATAACTAAATGTTTTTTTCTCACCTATCTCCAAATAAAACCTTTGTTCCGCCGGGACATATGACTGATGGTGTAGAATATCTGCGACTACGCGGTAGAACGCCTCCTCATTTCCTACATAGTGTTTTTCCGATCCAACCTTAAGTAATCCCAAGATTTTTTGTGCTGCCCAATAAACTGGAAAAGCTAGTGCCTAATGATAATCCATTGGGTAGTTTTCTCAAACACATCATAATACAACCAAGTATGCTTTGTATTGGCGAAAGGCTAAATATTAGGTTGTTCGAATATAAACGAGGCTTTCGAAACTTTGCGAATTTCGAACAGCAATTTGGACAGTTTTGGTTCCATTTTGTTCCTGGCGTTTTCCTGTATATTTTACTTTCTTTTTTGTTTATTTTTGATTTCTGTAACATTTTTTTATTTCATAAAATTTTCTTATTTTATAAAAATAAATTTTTTTAAATTTTATTTTTATTTTATTGAAGATGTGATTTCGCGAAGTCAATGCGACAAATGGTTTCAACGCTTTGAAACTGGAAATGAGAGCTTAGAAGACGAAAAACACCGACGTCGTCCTCAAGTGGTAGACGACGAGTTACTGAAGAAGGCGATCGAGTTTGATCCGACACAAACTGCAAGAAAACTTGCCCTAGAATTCGGATGTTCGAATTCGACAATTTACGAGCATTTACATACAATCGGAAAGACAGATCGGTGCGGCAAATGGATTCCTCATAAGATGAGTGATGAAAATAAAGTTGTCTGTAAATCGAAAAAAAAAAATCGAAGAGTTGGGCTGGAAAGTTTTGCCGCATCCGCCGTTTAGTCCGGACTTGGCTCCTTCGGACTACCATCTATTTCGATCGATGCATCACGGATTGTCGGAGAAAACGTTCAACAATATCGACGAAGTCCGATCTTGGGTCGCATCATACTTTGACTCACAGCCAACCAAATTCTTTGAGGACGGCATCCACAACCTGCATGATCGATGGCGAAGCGTTGTTGATAGTTGTGGAGAATAATGTTTGGAATAAAGACTTGTTATAAAAAATTTTGTGATGTTTGAAAGTTTGAGTCGAAAGTCTCGTTTATATCAGAAGTACCGTTCAAAATCAAAAACCTGACTGCAACAGACAGACTCGATCGAAACTAAAACAAATCAGATTATTCTAAAATACATATCAAGATTTAGAGGGTTCGAAAAATAAGGGGAAAAATAATTACTTCACTGCTCTAAAATTACTTCTCCGGGGAGGTACTTCTGCTTCTTTAGAAATATAGGAAGAAAGAAATAGATAAGTAATTAGATAAAACATATGACTAAATAAGTAACGAACCGTTTATATCAACATGTCAACAGCAGGAAAACTGAGTGTAACGAACCTTGTCAGCGATATCCAACGTTATTGACTCTTCCCACTTATGTTCTGTGTATTTGTTCCGAAGAATTTTTATCTTATACCTAAACATGTTTTAGATAAGTTTTTTGGTCCATGGAGAAGAGGTGAGACGAGCAAACACGAATTAACACCAAAGAAAGTTCTCTCGAACTGCAGATTATTTAGAAGCAAGAGTCCAAACATTGGGAATCTTCTGTGATTCTACCTGCTTTGCTGCTAATAGCCGTTTTTAGGGGGGTCAGCATTGCCTTTCCTTGTTTAATCTTACTCTCAGATTGTCTTTTTACATGCAACAGTTTAATTTTTGCTTCTCTGAACGTAAAACAAATGTTCCTTATCAAGAGAGTATTGAAACATATAAGTTTAATATTCGTAATAAATAGAAAAATTGATCGTGAACAAAGAACGATGGAAAAGAAACTAACGTATAATTTCGAGATGCATCAACTGAAAAGTTCCATCTCAAATGCAAATGTCTTTGCCTTGTTTCTACTAATGTTACACTTATGCTCAGCATATCCATCATCATATCTTTCCCTAGAATATACCAGCAAACTTCTTTCGTTTGTTTGGTGAAATTTCGGACTTACCAGGTCCTCTATCCGCATAATATGACTCATACGTTGCTACTGGTATTTCTTTCCCATTTTCGCGCAGTATGCACTCGTAAGCACCATCAAAGTAATGGTTAAAGTGTCGCGTTATTGTTTCGTTTTGATCGCTCGAAATTCTAATATTGGGGGGTTTCTTTCTCTAAGAACGAACGTTTTAGCATGATTTGAACAACTTGAAACCACAGAAGACTTTTACAGAGGAGAAATAAGAGGGTAGAATAATTCGAAGTAATAGTCATATTTCAAGCTTGCTAGCATTCAATTATGTATCGGCGTTTGAATACTCCAATTTATAAACTGAAAAATCGAGACCGCGCATAAAGTTAGAAGAGTACTTGAATAACCAAATACAGGATAAATCTTGTTGGAGTATGAGTAGGTAAATCGGTGACATTATGATAGAAACAGGGGAAAAGAAGAAACTGATATCTTGTTGAAGCTTACTATCACCATCCTCATGGAATAATAAAAGTAAATATCCAACATTAGGAGAATTGTAAAAAGGTTATTTGCATTATGCGGTGTACACATGGATATACATATATAAATTTTTTATATGGGTATAATTTAAGGACGTGAAAATAAAAAAATTAATTCAAAAAAATGAAAGGAAGCAACCACTAGATTAAATTTTCAGCTGTGCAGAAGTGCTCACTAGACGTCTAGCCTTACATCCTCCTTTGACAAAGCTGTAGGACCCAGAGTGCAGTTGAGTGTTGGTATAGCCAATGTTTCTTAGGAAATTCTAAGTGCAAAGGAAAGGCAATTTGAAAGGATAATTAAAACAGTGTTTTCTTGTTTTCTTTGTTTACTTTTTGTATTTAAATAGGATTCGTCTTCTGTCTGCGAAACGTTCATGTAAAAGAAAGGATTTTCGACACAGATCACAACAGAAAAAAAATGGTGGTGCTTTCATTCTTTTTTTACGTCAACTGTACTCCCATATAAGTCCAGGATATTCGTTCTCTCCTACTTGGGTTCCGAGTCATGTCGTTCATCATTTTAATTTCCGGAACAAGTATGCATAAAAGGAGCATTCAAACATCTCCCTTCGTCTTAAGTTCACTGCTAGACTAATCTTTGCATACTCACATAGATATTTAGATGGCCCGTTTTGAATGAACGTGTGGCCCCTAGGATCTCTTCCAATCGCTCTTTTCCTCGCAGTCATCATCCAAGACGTCCACAAGTTCCATAAATAACGCTGGCGAGATTATGGGTCGTATTCAGCTGAGCTCTCATCCGTGCAGCGAACACATTAGCCCCTATCTTCCCCATCCTCTTTAACTTCCTCTTAGTTTACCAATCGCCAATTTCCTCACAATGGACTTGCTCATCTGTGGTTTGGTTCTGGTATATACCAGTCTGAACGTTCGGCTAAAACCGGACTTTAGACTTTCTGTAGTGTTCGCTTCGCTCCCCTTCACTGATCAACGAAAATCAATATTAGTGCCCTTTTCTGCGAAATGGGGCGGGTGTAGTGTAGCGGTTAGAGGTCCCGCTTCGTGCACGATCGATCGGAGGTTCGAATCTGCCCTAGTGCTCACCAAGCCTTTCATCACTCCGGGTTCGATAAATTGGTACCAGACTTGTCTGGGAGGATAAAAGCACTGATTTGACACATCGGTTAACCACCGCAAGTCATTGTATAGGCCAGTTACACGTTCGTGAACCTTAAACGATTCTGAATTGAAGTGAACGTGGGGGCACATCCCAAGCGGATTGATTAACGCCAGAAACTTTATCCTTTATCCTTTTTTTCTGTGAAATTAGACTTGTGTGTTTCTAACAATCTACCTTCATCTTTTTTATTAAAAATAAAGGTAGAAGTTTTCATAGTTTTCTTTCTAACCGCATCAGTTCTACATTTGGAGAATATTCAAACTTTAGCGTTTTTTTAGCGTTTTAGCGAGCGTAGAGTTTTTTTTTTTCAATGTATGATGTTTAAATGACGTGACTTCACAAAATGACGTGAAAGACTTTATCTAACTGATAAAGGTAACGTTCAGCGTCAGATCACGTAAACTATTCACTACTATTTAAGCAGCCGTTTGCATACATGTTTCCACTTTCTGAGGAAGGCATGCTACCAACTTGAGGCGGAAAAAACCGGAAAACGTAGAAGCAAATAGACACGCGGAGGAGTCATGAAGGAGAAAAACAAAGCGCCCAATGGCCACGGCTATGAAACGTCCCACGTTTACCTATGGAAGAAGGCGTCAGATACCTATGGAAGAAGGTGCGACGTGTTTCGCGGCATTGAAATGGTGCGCAACAACTTCGTGTGCATGCATGATCATGCATGATATATAATAACGGGCTTATTCTGTCACGTATGTGTGTCAGTCACCAAATTCGAAAAGGGGGTGGGCCGGCGTCAGATACCTGCAGAAAGGGTTGCGACGGGTCCAGCGGTGTCAGATTGGTGCGCAATAACTTCGTGTGCTTGACGCTAAAGATAGATGGTTGCAGCCATTTCATAGCCGTGGCCACTGGGCGCTTTGCTTTTCACCTTTATGACTCTTACGCGTGCCTATTTCCTTCTTCGTTCGCCTCAAGTTTGTAGCAAGCCGTTCTCAGGAAGTGGAAACACGCATGCAAACGACTGCTTAAATAGTAGCAATATGTTTATGTGATCTGACGTGGAACGTTATCTTCATCAGTAGGATGATGATTTTCACGTCATTTTATGCCAAAACATCATTCTTTGATAACTGTTCATAGAAAACAGCAGGAAAACCTTTATTTCACGTGATACTTTTAAATTTTGTCTATAATAATAAGGAATGTTTGAAGCTGAAGTTCGAATATTCTCCAAATGTAGAACTGACGCGTTTGAAAAGAAGACTATAAAATCTTTCGCTTATAGCTATAATATAAAAAAGGAAGAGAGATTGTTGGCGATACACAAGTCCAATTTCATAGAACTAATAACAGTCATATTAATTTTTGTTGATCAGTGAAGGCGAGCCAAGCAAGCACCACAGAAAGTCTGAAGTCCGGCTTTAGCCGGACGCTCAGACTTGTATATAATAACGGGCCTATTCCGTCAGGTGTGTGTGTTTGTGTGTGTGTATGTGTGTGTGACGGGTCCACCGACGTCGAGTTGTTGCCTCGATGCCAGAAAGCTATAAAATTGAGTGCGACGGGTCCCACGGCGTCAGGTTGGCGTCGGCGCCGGACAGCTATAATGTGGGGTGCTACGGGTCCTGCGGCGTCGGATTGGCGCGCCGGCACCGCTTACACCTTTATGACTCCCCCGCGTGTTTATTTCTTCGGTCGTCTCACGTTGGTTCCTTAGAAAGTGGAATCATGCATGCAGATGGTTCCTTAAATAGTAGCAAAATGTTTATGTGATCTTAAATAGTAGCAAAATGTTTATGTGAAAACCCATATTTCAAGTAATAACTTTAAACTATTTCAAGTAATAACTTTTTGTAATATGTTGCTAAAGACTGTTTTCAACATATTATAGACAAGATTTAAAATGCATGCAGATGGCTGCTTAAATAGTAGCAAGATGTTTACGTCAATGAAGCGAAAGCCACAGAAATTCTGAACGTCCGACTAATACCGGACGTTCAGACTTTCTGTGGCTTTCGCTTCGGTAGCGTTCACTGATCTTTCCGCCTTTCTAACAATACTTTCTTCTTCTTTTTGCATAAAATTAGGGGCAAGATTTCATAGATTTGTTTCTAAATGTTCCACATTTGGAGATTATTCAAACGTCAGCTTTAAATACTATTTCGATACCAACATAACACAGACACAACTTGAAAATATTACTCGAAGGATAGGTTTTTTCTTATTTTTCCCAACAGTTATCACAGAATGATATTTTAACATAAAATGACGTGAACAACATCATCATACTGATAAAGATAACGTCCCACTTCACATCAAGTAAACTGTTGGGCACTACTTAAGCAACGGTTTTCATTCATGTTTCCATTTTCTGAAGAAAGCATGAGGCAAAGGGGGCAAAAAAATAGACACGTGGACAAGTTAAAGAAGTGAAAAACAACGCGTTGTGTTCAGAGCTGTTAAATGGTTGCATCGTCTCATTCAGCTTTTGCGACATGCTGATGAAGTTATTGCACCAATCCGACGCTCCGGGATTCGTCGCACCCCATTTTATAGCTATCTGGCGTTGGCGCACCAACTCGACGTTGCTAGAATCGTCGTACCCCCTTTTTGGAATTTTATTTTACACACATGCAGACATACACACATATACTAATGTCGGGGCTGCTAATTCTGACTAGGTGCTGTGTACCCGGGTTAAACTTCACAAAACATCTTTTAAGGGCTCTTTGGGTAGTCAGTAGCTTCCTAGACGTGGCAGCGGTGTCTGCCTATGTCTCCATTGCATGACAGCGTCCTAAAAATAAAGGAACAGTAAAGTCCAACAGATGAGCACGCAATTCCTCGTCTTTCACGTCTGTAGGGTGTGAACGTTCCCCTTGTGCTCCTATTCGGTTCTTCCCTCAAGTCTTTCTCCATATTTGTAAGAGCTCTAAAGTAGACATACGTTAAAATTGTCGATGGTTATGATGCACGATCTGTGAACGCTTAATTTATATTGTTGAATCTCCCGTCGTTGACGTTTTTCAGTAACCATATTTCCTTTTTGTTTATCCGTGTCCTCGTCGGTATTCCTCGAGTTTCGTCCTCGTCTTATTCATTGGTACCCCTCGAAAAAATGGCTGTCGTTGGTGGAACGAAGGATTGAGAGAAATCTTCCGTCAACACGTATGATCCTTTTTTCCCAAACAAGTGATCTAGTTGAGTTGACATAGACTACGGGGATGTTACCAATGCAGCTATCCGCATCTGCGCCTGGTTGTGCCATCCTTAAGCATATCCCACCCCATCCTAAATAATCATCAGGTATAGCACAACCTATTCATCCGTTGGTGATCCATAATATGCAAAAATTCACGTCTCGACTGACCTCCCTGTCAACGCCAAGCGTCCACAGATCTTCTTTTACCACCTCCGTCAACAATTTACTTTTATGCATCGGCAGACCATTCCTGTTTAGGTTTGCGAGCATTCTCAAGACAAGCTGGACAGGGCAATTTCATGACTTTTTTGAAATGCGACCAAGAAAACAAAGACGGATTCCTACTACTTCAGAGGCCGATGCAAGATGTTGATGTTTCACTGCATGCGTCATCTGCCATGAACCATATCCACTTTAGGAACCTCTTCATCAAGGCCCATTATCTGCCAAAATTAGCTAAGTATTCGTCCAAGCAGCTTCTCTTCCAAGCGATCAAATTTCTCTCTCACCACCGCGGCTCGATTCTTCGATCCGTACACCTTGATCACCTTATTCCCGTTGATCTTCGAACTTATCGAGCGGGCGCCAGTAATTCTTCCATTTGTCCCGATCACATGCCAGAGTCCCCCAGTGGTACCTCCTTTCGCGTGGGACACGAAGAGCATCGTAATCAAGGCTCTGGTCCAACGGTTGTCCTTAAAGCGCATCACTTGTCCAGCCCACCTTATTTTGCTTTCCTTGGCAAACGCGGCGGCGTCTCTAATCTTCGATCGCTGAAGTAGGAGAGAGCTTCGAATCCCTCAGTTGCGTGAAACGGGATACTCCTAGCATCACTCCCTCGGGGCCGCGTATACGGGCCTTATTGATACCTGCACGTGGTGGCCCTGCTTTAAATAAACGGGATCAGGCGTTCGAGAGTACGCATTGGGAACGTACGAGCTATATAACCTGCACTGTTATATGGCGAAAGATTTCCATACCTTACAAAAAAGGTGCTGTTGTCCAGCACATCGCCAAAGCCCATAACCTGAAAGGTCAACTGCCTGAAGGAAGCATGGAAGCTTTAGCAACAACCATTCGTTTCGTCACGCTGAACTGCTGAACACTATCGAGTGAACTCCAATAAGCCGCTCTATACAGACTTCTGCGATATCTCTGTGTGCCTTTTGCTGCACTGCAGGAAACACGCATGAGAGATCGGCCCGTCATCAGCATCGAAAAAACACCATATACTGCGGCGATGCTGATGAGAACGATGAGAGCGCTATCGCGGAGGACGTAAACGTAAAGTAGGTGGTTGCGCGGTAGCTGTGAGGAAGGATTACAACAACTTGCTGGAGGAATCTGGCTCAACGTTGCCTTTCGTACGACTGCGCTATCGCGGAGGACGTAAACTCTGGATCTTAAGTGCCCACACACTTACGGAAACCGCCGAGAACAATAGTAAGGACGCATTCTATGATGAACTCAATGTGTTGATGTCTAAAATACCAAGGTGGTCATTGTCGGAATCGACGCAAATGCGAAGATGGGACTCGAACAGCAATGTGCTAGGAAAATGGTATTATCCAGCGCACGTCGGACAACGGTGACCGTCTGGTCGACATGTGCGAACAGACGGGCCTCATCATCGCTTCCACGTTTAAGAGGAATCATCGACGCCATCAGCTCACGTGGCAGGGGTCAACCCTTTTAATGCCTGAAGTGCAGCGCAAGAGGAAGATGAAGACCCTTAAGTTTCAGCTCGTCTACGTTCTGGCGAGGAACATTCCTCAGTCAGATATCCGAAAATCTAGAGCTATTTGGGACGTCACTTTCGACTCCGACCACCGTCCAGTTCTCCTCAGCTTCAAGATGCGGTTCCACAAGAGAAACCGAGGAGTTCCTCTTCAACCGAAAATCGACATGGCAGGTCTGAAAGACGATGAATGCAAAACAAATTTCCGCCAACGCGTGTCTATGTATGTTAGAGTTCGAACCAGAAGAAGCTTAGCGATGCGGATTCCTTCACAAAGTGCATCCAGGACGCTGCAAGGGAAACGCTCCCGGTTCTATTGGCGCGGAAGAAGTTTGCCTTTGCATCTGCGGAAACAAAATCCACGTACATATCTGTATGTGTCGCGTGCAGCGCTGGTGACTTCAACCCGGAAAAGCGTCTTAGAAGGAAGCGTCAACTGCAACGAGACCGTGATAACGAGTGGACGTCAAGAGCGATGGAGTTTGAGAAGGCGTGGGAGGAAAGGAACCCACGGAAAGCCTATGCTCTACTAAAACAGTATAGCGGCAAAATAAAAAGATGTTCTTCTGTCTTTAACACTGCCAATGGAGTAGCTGTCGGTAAAGCAACCCTTCCAATTTGGAGGGAACACTTCAAAACCTTGCTGAAGCGGCTAGCACCGTCAGCTCCTGAACTCGAACATGTTCATAGACCGACATATGCAGTTAACGAGGAGCCACAGATCGAGTCGGAGGTTCTAGTCTGTATTCGAAAAGTGAAGAATGGACAATCTGGTGGAGACGACGGGATTAGCGCAGAAATGCTAAAATATCTTCCTCCGTCTGGGATTCGTGAGATGGCAAAGATGATCCGTTCAATCTGGATAGACGAAAGGATTCCTGACTCGTGGAGACACTATCATAATTCCCCACCACAAGAAGTTATCCGTCACGGTCCCT